>NC_069793.1:75713173-76013173 GCF_027406575.1 Nycticebus coucang
TGGCTGTCGCCCTAACCGCTGAGCTACAGGAGCCCAACCTAACCTATTGTTTCTTAACTGCCAAAAACGTCTTCTATCTTCAATATCCATTACCTCAGAGTCCTAGTGCTGATGTGAATCTCTTGCTTCTGGCTGTACAGGCCCTTGGGTTGCAATTTTCTCTCCTTCTCCAGGTACAACTTTGTCACACACATGTCATCACCAAAGTGTATTGAATTCTCCACTATTTTCTCCACTGCCATTCTCTTTGTTCTGTGAGCATCTGCTTTTTCTACACTTAGCTGTTATTTTAGGTGTAATCTTGGCAATGAGCTCAGATAAACACATGTGGATCATCTGCCATATTGAATGGGAGTAGTCTCTCAGTCTTAAGAGATGAGTAAGATTCCATTCGGTAGGCAAAAATGAAAAAATGACAGGAAGGACAATCAGTATTATTAAAGGGATAGACTGTGAGAGTGAATAGCCTTTTCGAAGAAACACATATAACCAAATATGGTCAGACAAAATTTATCATCGTAGAATTTTGAAGGTTAAGGGAAATAGTTAAAAATCTAGGCAGAGAAAATTAGAGCTGGGTTGTGAAGACCCTTGTTTCTCATGCTAAGTCATTTGACCATAATTTTATAGGCATACTGAAGAGAAATTGAAGAAAGTGTAGTGTACAGATAAAAAGTTAAGGTTTCTTAAGCATATAGGGGAGAATGTGAGCCTTCCTACTGGTAAAACATGTGAACTCATTGTCATCCAAAGGGAAGGTTGGCCAATATCTTGGAATCTCTGATTAGGACATAAAAATTAAGTATTTTTCAGAAGCAATAGATAAAATAACACATACAAAGCACTTTTGTCCATGTTTGGCCCATAGTGAAGCCATAGTTAATTTCAGGCAGTGTTTGATGACTCTGGGTAAAATGTAGAAGATGGATCAAGGCAGTAAAATGCTAAAGACATAAGAGAAAATGTAGTTATCTCAAATATCTGAGGGAAAAAGACAAGACATTTTGGAAAAGGTAAAGAAAAGGAATAAAGTCTCTAATGATACTCAGGTTTGTGGCTTAAAATTTTGGATAAATGATAACCATACATTTGTGAATAAGTAAGGTGAAAGAGTTTGATGATGTATTAATCCATGAAAGATAAATAACTATTAAAGAAACTAAAAAATGGAAGAGTAAATATTGTAGCATAGGAGAAAGTTTTGGTATAGCAAAAATATTGAATATTGGGAATGGAGAAGGATGGGAATTTGTGACCTGTAACTTGTGAAATAATTATCTTACTGAGACTGCCAAACAATTTCCTTTTTCATTGTACTTTGAATTTTTTGCGTGTTGTTTATGTGTTATTGACTATTTATTTATTTATTTATTTATTGAGACAGAGTTTCACTTTATTACTCTCAGGTAGAGTGCCATTACATCATACCTCACAGTAACCTCAAACTTGGGATTATCTTGCCTCAGCCTCCCTTGTAGCTGGGACTACAGGCACCCACCGCAACACCCAGCTATTTTTTAGAAACAGGGTCTCACTTTTGCTCAGGCTGGTCTTGAACTCCTGGGCTCAGGCAATCCACCCACCTTGGCCTCCCAAATTGCTAGGATTACAGGTATGAGCCACTGTGCTCAGCTCATTTTCCTTTTAGTTACCCTCTTGTCTTCATTTTCCTGCAATAATAGTCAGCAACTCCTTGACTCCATTTCTAATTCCATCATATTTGGCCAACAAATCTTGTTCTGGAGCCCAGACATAAATCTTTCATGAGTTTTTTTTTTTATTATTAAATCATAGCTGTGTACATTGATATATTCATGGGGCATCATTCACTAGCTTCACAGACCGTTTACCAAGTTTCACATATACCCTTGTAAGATGCACCGCTGGTGTAATCCCACCAATCCACTTCCCTCTACCCACCTTCCCCCTCCCTCCCCTCCCTTTCCCCCTTCCCCCTATTCTTAAGTTGTAACTGGGTTATAGCTTTCATGTGAAAACCCTAAATTAGTTTCATAGTAGGGCTGAGTACATTGGGTGAACTGGACTCACACCTTTCACCATTAACTAAGATAGACTCTCACTGGATCAAAGATTTAAACTTAAGACATGAAACTAAAAAGATACTAGAGAAGAGTGCAGGGAAAACTTGAAGAAATCGGTCTGGGCGAGTATTTTATGAGAAGGAACCCCCCCCCCGGGCAATTGAAGCAGCTTCAAAAATACACTACTGGGACTTGATCAAACTAAAAAGCTTCTGCACAGCCAAGAACACAGTAAGTAAAACAAGCAAACAGCCCTCAGAATGGGAGAAGATATTTGCAGGTTATGTCTCCGACAAAGGTTAACAACCAAAATCCACAGAGAACTCAAACGCATTAGCAAGAATAGAACAAGGGATCTCATCGCAGGCTGGGCAAGGGATTTGAAGAGAAACTTCTCTTTCATGAGTTTTAACCAAACAGACTGAAATATGGAGAAACTCATTCCAATAAGAAAGATAAATCTTATTTTTAAAATCATAATCAGAAACCAAATGGTCCTTCAACACTTCCTGTAATAGATTTCAATACTACTATTTACTTTCTAAGAAAATATTTCAGAACTTCTCTTCTTGTTAAAATATTTTTTGACATTTCTTACATTCAGTGAACACTTCATCTTATTAATTAAAGTATAAACAAAACATAAATATATGTGTATGCATTCATGTATATATGTATATATATGCATTTATACAGTTTTTAAAACTTTTTTTTTTTGCTATTGCTTCCTCTACTACAATTCTTCCAAATACCTAATTACTACAAACTAATCTTTTCTCATATTTTCTTTTCCACACTATCTAGATCATCTGTATTCAATATGGTAGCCATTATTTACATGTCAAAGTTCAAATTTAGATTTAAAAATTAATATTTTAATTTCTTTTCACATGGGATTTATTTCAAGTGCTTAATAGCCACATATGGCCATCAGCTACCATATTAAACAATATAGATATAGACCATTCAAATCATTGCAGGTAGTTACATTCAATAGCACTGATCTACAGTTTGGAGACTTTGTGATGTGGGCTAATCTTACTGGACTTAGGTTATATCTCAAAATGGTTTTGGTTTGCATTTCTCTGATGATTAGAGATGATGAGCATTTTTTTCATGTGTTTGTTGGCCATTTTTCTGTCATCTTGGAATGTTTCTGTTCAAATCTCTTGCCCACAAAGAAATGGGGTTGTTTTTTACTTATTGATTAACTTGAGTTCTCTGTATCTCCTAGTTATTAGGCCTTTTTTTGAATCATAACATGCAAAAATCTCCCATTCTGAAGTCTATTTGTTTTAGTTGTAGTGCCCTTAGCTGTGCAGAAGCTTTTTAGCTTGATCAAATCCAAGTAATTTATTTTTGGTGTTGCTGCAATTGCCAGAGAGGATTCCTCATAAAATATTTTCCCAAGCCAATATCTTTAAACATTTTCCTTGCACTATCCTCATCAAAGAACTCAAAGTTGACCTTCCACTTGATCCCAAAATCCCATTATAAGGTATCTACCCAGAACAACAAAAATTATTTCAGCACAAAGACATTGGCACCAAATTGTTTATTGCAGCCCAATTCATAATTGCCAAGTCATGGATGTGGCCCAAATTCCCATCAACCCATGAATTGATTAACAAATAAATTGTGGCATGGATATCCAAGCAAGATGGTGGTTGAGTAACAGCTTCCTTGCAACTGGGCACAGTGAGTCTAGGGAGACAAGACTCCAGGCATCTCTGGCTGGTGTGATCTGCCTATAATCATCCCTTTGAGGACACAAGGAGTCGGTGAGAGACTTCTGGACCCCCAAAGGAGGACAAAAGTGGTGGAAAACTGGCAAGTGGTTGTGTGTTTTCCTTTGTTCTAATCCTGCCAGCAGCTATAAGTACAGCAGCAGTGAGACTGCAAACTGCAAAGGCGTTACCTGTGAGCTGTTTTGGTGCTTTTGGACTTGGCACTCATATGAACTACCTTGGGAGAACTTGGGCAAGAGTGTGGAGGACTTTAAGCATTGTCTAGGGCCCCAGACTGAGCCGCTGAGCCTGACGGAGCTAATAGTGTTCAGCTGTCCACCAAGGGGAGCCATTATGAGAGACAGTAATGTCTCAGGATATAAAATCAATGTCCACAGATCAATAGCCTTTGTATATGCCAATAACAGTCAAGATGAGAAGCTAATTAAGGACACAACTCCCTTCACCATAGTTTCAAAGAAAATGAAATACCTTGAAATATACCTAACAAAGGAGGTGAAGGACCTCTATAAAGAAAATTATGAAATCCTCAGAAAGGAAATAGCAGAGGATATTAACAAATGGAAGAAAATGTCATGTTCATGGATGGGAAGAATCAACATTGTTAAAATATCTATACTTCCCAAAGCAATCTATTCAATGACATTCCTATTAAAATTCCCACACTGTACTTTCAAGATTTGGAAAAAATGATTCTGCGTTTTGTATGAAATAAAAAAACACAAACTCCATATAGCTAAGGCAGTTGTTAGTAATAAAAATAAAGCTGGGGGCATCGCCATACCAGATTTTAGGCTGTACTACAAAGCCATAGTGGTCGAGACAGCATGATACTGGCACAAAAATAGAGACATAGACAAGATCATACTTTGCGAGAAAGTCTCCCTATTCGGAGAGAGACAAGATGGCGGACTGAAGCCAGCTTTCAACAGAGGCTCCCGTCCAGAAGGAGAGTTAAGGGACAGGAATTTAGTAAGTATCCTGGTGGATTTGAGCCGCACCAAGAGAGAATGTTGAAGAACGCACATCAACACCGCTGAGGCAAGCTGTGATCACAAGGACGCAAACAAAAGGTACAAAATCCACCACCAAGCGGACGGGAGTCCCCCTCCCCCATGAGACCGGCTCAAGAGCCCCACAATTAAACAAATGGGCAGAAATTAAAGGCCCTCCCACTACACTCCACGGGAGAGACCTTCTAAAAACTGGACCTACCACCCCTACTAGGGTGCCATGGCGTTCTCCTGCCGGGCATAAAACTGTATAAAATTTTAAAAATCCTTTGCCGACAACCCTGAATCCCCAACACTCCCCTCCCGCTCACTGAGGTCTGGAGGCCTGTCCCCCAGGAGTTCGGATTCTTGGGTGATTTCTCAAGGGGAGTGCACAGTCCCCGAGCTGCAACTGGTCAGAGCTGACTCTGAGGCACGCGAGTGTGGAGAGGGCACTGGGCTGAGGGGGAGTCACACCTCGGAGGCACTTCCCTGCGGTGCGGTACAGCAGCCCTCCCCGTGCATCTAAACAGCCAGGCATAAAAACGAATGAAGCTCTAGCTTCCCCGCTGAGCTCTCAGCACCCCCCCCCACTCTCACTTGGGATCTGGGGGCCTGTCCCTCAGGAGTTCAGATCCTTGGGTGATTTCTCGAGGAGAGTGCAAAGTGCCCGAGTCGCGACTGGCCAGCACTGACTCTGAGACACACGAGTGAGGAGAGGGCACTCAAGGAGAGGGCACTCGGCTGAGGGAGAGTCACGCCTTGGTGGCACTTCCCTGTGGTGCGGTGCAGCAGCCCTCCCCGGGCAACAATACGGCCAGGCATAAAACTGAATGAAACTCTAGCTTCCCCTCACTCTCACTCCGTGGTCTGGGGGCCTGCCCCCCAGGAGTCCAGATTCTTGGGAGATCTCTCGATGGTTGTGGACAGAGCATAACCTGCGGCCGCTCAGTGCTGACTCTGGGGTTCAAGACAGAGGAGAAAAGGGTAGGCTGGGTGCCCACACCAGAGCGGCAGTTCCTGGAGGCAAATCAACAGCCGTTTTTTTTTTAACAGCAAAACGGCTCACTTCTGGATATTCTGAAGCCACACCCACTGTCTCCCTGGGCAACCAGAGGAGGCCACCAGTGAGCAAAGGATTTGCCTGATGCTGCTCACACACCCAGGAAACTTTCAGGGCAGGGCCGACACAGAGAGGTAATCGGACATGAACCTCCAGCAGCAAAGACATTTGAACTCAGAACAGCCCGTCTTCTGTAGGCGATTTTAGCAGAAACAGAGACAGAACCCCACAAAGTTGTCTGTTCTGTTCTGTTAGCAACATCAATCAGGGACAGGGCTAAGCCTGAGTGAACACTTCCCTCCCACCACCTGCATCAAGTACTCAAAGATGTCAGGCCCCATCTCCTCCTGCTAGATAGCAGCAGACTGCAGGGGCCTGGCAGACTTCCTTGCAATTCAGGCAGGTGCAAACACCTGGAGTATCTGTTTACTACAGGCAACTGGGTTAGCCATCTGCAGAGATACCAGTGACTGGGTCTGATGGAGGGGCAAAGTGGGGAAGGAGACATCAACCCTCCCAGACTGATCTATTTGCTAGGTGGCTCCACCTGACTCCACGCAGCACTGGAGTAAGCCATATCAGAGGAGTCACCAGACCCCTGTGATCCAGTTCCGAGAGACCTCTTGAACTCTCCCACCCAAGACAGGTGCCGATTCAGACAATCAATTTGGACCTTTTGAACTGAACTAATAGACTGAGGACTTTTCAGGCGGTGCCCTGGGTATGCGGTTATAGGAAGGTTTCATTTTCCTTTTCCAACTGGTGCCAGAGGTGGGCAGGTGAGGTGACTTAATTGTTGGTTTTCCACATAGCTGAGACTTCAAGCCAGAGTAAACGTTACAATAGGATCGAACAGAAACCAGCTGAAAACAAGACAGAACCACTTAGCCCCACCACACCAGACAGGGGCCCAGTTTCTCAGGCCACAACACTGTATGGGCTCTCGATAAAGCCCCAGGGGAAAAATCAAAGGGAGTAAAATAACCATGGGGCGGAATCAGTGGATAAACTCTGGTAACATGAATAACCAAAATAGATCAACCCCCCCCCAAGAAAAGATAGGGCACATATGATTGAAGATCCCATTCATAAACAACTGGCTGAGATGTCAGAAATCGAATTCAGAATTTGGATTGCAGACAAGATTAATAAAATGGAATTAGGAATTCGAGGAGAAATTCAAAAGTTGTCTCAAGAATTTAACGAATTTAAAGACAAAACCACCAAAGAATTAGACACACTGTAGCAAGAATTTACAGCCCTCAAAGATATGAAAAATACAGTAGAATCCCTCAGCAACAGAATGGAGCAAGCAGAAGAAAGGATTTCTGACATTGAAGATAAAGTCTTCGAACGCTCCCAATCTCTCAAAGAGGAAGAGAAATGAAGAGCAAAAATGGACTCCCCCAGAGAACTCTCAGAGAACTCTCAGATATTTCGAAGAAAAGCAATATACGAAAAATTGGGATTTCTGAGAATGATGAAGTGGCCTCGATGGGCACAGAGGCCCTTCTGGATGAAATTATGAAAGAAAATTTTCCAGACATGCCTAGAGAATCTGAAATTCAGATAGCAGACAGTGTCAGAACCCCAGCACGATTCAACCCCAATAAGTCATCCCCCAGGCATATCATAATTAGCTTCACTAAAGTTAACATGAAAAAGAAGATTCTCAAAGCAGCCCGGCGAAAGAAAACTATTACGTACAAAGGTAAGAATATTAGAATAACTGCATATCTCTCTGCTGAAACTTTTCAAGCAAGAAGAGGCTGGTCATCAACTTTTAATCTCCTAAAGCAAACTAACTTTCAACCCAAGATCTTGTATCCAGCTAAACTGAGTTTCATTTATGATGGAAAAATTAAATACTTCAATGACATTCATATGTTGAAAAAATTTGCCATAAGTAAACCAGCTCTTCAGGATATTTTCAGACCTATCCTCCACAATGACCAAGCCAATCCTATACCACAAAAGTAAACTCACTCAGAAACTTCAGATCAAACTCCAACTTCCACACTGGCAAAAGGATTAAAAATGTCCACTAGACCTTTGAAAAACTCGATACCCCAAATTCCACCAGACTTATCAATACTCTCGATTAATGTGAATGGCTTAAACTGTCCTCTAAAGAGGCATAGGTTAGCTGTCTGGATACAAAAACTCAAGCCAGATATATGTTCCATACAAGAGTCACATCTCAACTTAAAAGACAAATACAGACTCAGGGTGAAAGGATGGTCATCCATATTTCAGGCAAATGGTAATCAGAAAAAAGCAAGTGTTCCAATTTTATTTGCAGATACAGTAGGCTTTAAACCATTAAAAGTAAGGAAGGACAAGAATGGTCACTTCATATTTCTTAAGGGTAATACTCAACATGATGAGATCTCAATTATAAATATCTATGCACCCAACCAGAATGCACCTCAATTTATAAGAGAAACTCTAACAGACATGAGTAACTTGATTTCCTCCAGCTCCATAATCTTCGGAGATTTCAACACTACTTTGGCAGTATTGGATCGATCCTCCAGCAAGAAGCTGAGCAAAGAAATCTTAGATTTAAACCTAACCATCCAATATTTAGATTTAGCAGACATCTACAGAACATTTCATCCCAACAAAACTGAATACACATACTTCTCATCAGCCCACGGAACTTACTCCAAAATTGACCACATTTTAGGTCACAAGTCTAACCTCAGTAAATTTAAAGGAATAGAAATTATTCCATGCATCTTCTCAGACCATAATGGAATAAAACTTGAATTGAGTAACAACAAGAATCTGCATACTCATACAAAAACATGGAAGTTAAATAACATTATGCTGAATGATAGCTGGGTCAGAGATGAGATTAAGAAAGAAATCGCCAATTTTTTGGAACAAAATGACAATGAAGACACAAAGTATCAGAACCTCTGGGACACCACAAAGGCAGTTCTAAGAGGGAAATTTCTAGCACTGCAAGCCTTCCTCAAAAGAATGGAAAGAGAGGAAGTTAACAACTTAATGGGACATCTCAAGCGACTGGAAAAGGAAGAACATTCCAACCCCAAACCCAGTAGAAGAAAAGAAATAACCAAAATTAGAGCAGAATTAAATGAAATTGAAAACAAAAGAACAATACAACAGATCAATAAATCAAAAAGCTGGTTTTTTGAAAAAGTCAACAAAACAGATAAACCTCTGGCCAACCTAATCAGAAAAAAAAGTGTAAAATCTCTAATGTCATCAATCAGAAACAACAAGGACGAAATAACAATAGACTCGTCAGAAATCCAAAAAATCCTTAATGAATATTACAAGAAACTTTATTCTCAGAAATATGAAAATCTGAAGGAAATTGACCAATACTTGGAAGCACACCACCTTCCAAGACTTACCCAGAATCAAGTGGAAATGTTGAACAGACCCATATCAAGTTCAGAAATAGCATCAACTATACAAAACCTCCCTAAAAAGAAAAGCCCAGGACCAGATGGTTTTACGTCAGAATTCTACCAAACCTTTAAAGAGGAATTAGTACCTATATTACTCAACCTGTTCCAAAACGTAGAAAAAGATGGAAGACTACCCAACACGTTCTATGAAGCAAAAATCACCCTGATCCCCAAACCAGGAAAAGACCCAACAAGAAAAGAAAATTATAGACCGAGATCACTAATGAATATAGATGCAAAAATATTCAACAAGATCCTAACAAACAGAATCCAGCAACACATCAAACAAATTATACATCATGATCAAGTTGGTTTTATCCCAGGGTCTCAAGGCTGGTTCAATACACGTAAATGTAATTCAGCACATAAACAAATTAAAAAACAAAGACCATATGATTCTCTCAATTCATGCAGAAAAAGCTTTTGATATTATCCAGCATCCCTTCATGATCAGAACACTCAAGAAAATTGGTCTAGAACGGACTTTATTAAAGTGATAGAGGCCATCTACAGCAAACCCATAGCCAATATCATATTGAATGGAGTTAAATTGGAATCATTTCCACTTAGATCAGGAACCAGACAAGGCTGCCCATTGTCTCCATTGCTTTTCAACATTGTAATGGAAGTTTTAGCCACTGCAAACAGGGAAGAAAAGGCGATCTAAGGTATCGATATAGGGTCAGAAGAGGTCAAACTTTCGCTCTTCGCAGATGATATGATTGTGTATCTGGAAAACACTAGGGACTCTACTACAAAACTCTTAGAAGTGATCAAGGAATACAGCAGAGTCTCAGGTTACAAAATCAACATCCATAAATCGGTAGCCTTTATATACACCAACAACACTCAAGTGGAAAAAGCAGTCAAGGACT
The DNA here is from genome assembly GCF_027406575.1 of Nycticebus coucang. Lineage (NCBI taxonomy): Eukaryota > Metazoa > Chordata > Mammalia > Primates > Lorisidae > Nycticebus > Nycticebus coucang. The sequence continues at coordinate 75,723,340 of NC_069793.1, forward strand.
CTATCCCATTCACAGTAGTGCCAAAGAAGATGAAATATTTGGGAATTTACCTAACAAAAGACGTGAAAGATATCTATAAAGAGAACTATGAAACTCTAAGAAAAGAAATAGCTGAAAATGTTAACAAATGGAAAAACATACCATGCTCATGGCTGGGAAGAATCAACATTATCAAAATGTCTATACTACCCAAAGCAATATATAATTTCAGTGCAATCCCTATTAAAGCTCCACTGTCATACTTTAAAGATCTTGAAAAAACAATACTTCATTTTATATGGAATCAGAAAAAACCTCGAATAGCCAAGACATTACTCAGAAATAAAAACAAAACAGGAGGAATCACACTACCAGACCTCAGACTTTCCTACAAATCGATAGTGATCAAAACAGCATGGTACTGGCACAAAAACATAGAAGTAGATATCTGGAACAGAATAGAGAACAAGAGATGAATCCAGCTACTTACTGCTATTTGATTTGACAAGCCAAATAAAAACATTCAGTGGGGAAAAGATTCCCTATTTAACAAATGGTGCTGGGTGAACTGGCTGGCAACCTGCAGAAGACTGAAATTGGACCCACACCTTTCACCATTAACTAAGATACTCTCATTGGATTAAAGATTTAAACTTAAGACATGAAACTATAAAAATACTAGAGGAGAGTGCAGGGAAAACCCTTGAAGAAATTGGTCTGGGTGAGTATTTTATGAGGAGAACCCCCCGGGCCATTGAAGCAGCTTCAAAAATATGCTATTGGGACTTGATCAAACTAAAAAGCTTCTGCACAGCCAAGAAAACAGTAAGTAAAGCAAACAAACAGCCCTCAGAATGGGAGAAGATATTTGCAGGGTATATCTCTGAAAAAGGTTTAACAACCAGAATCCACAGAGAACTCAAACGCATCAGCAAGAAAAAAACAAGGGATCCCATCGCAGGCTGGGCAAGGGATTTGAAGAGAAACTTCTCTGAAGAAGACAAGCGCACGGCCTTCAGACATATGAAAAAATGCTCATCATCTTTAATCATCAGAGAAATGCAAATCAAAACTACTTTGAGATATCATCTAACTCCAGTGAGACTAGCCTATATCACAAAATCTCAAGACCAGACATGTTGGCGTGGATGTGGAGAAAAGGGAACACTTTTGCTCTGCTGGTGGGAATGCAAATTAATACATTCCTTTTGGAAAGATGTTTAGAAAACACTTAGAGATCTAAAAATAGATCTGTCATTCAATCCTGTAATTCATCTGCTGGGCATATACCCAGAAGACCAAAAATCACATCATAACAAAGATATTTGTACCAGAATGTTTATTGCAGCCCAATTCATAATTGTTAAGTCATGGAAAAAACCCAAGTGCCCATGGATCCATGAATGGATTTATAAATTGTGGTATATGTACACCATGGAATATTATGCAGCCTTAAAGAAAGATGGAGACTTTACCTCTTTCATGTTTACATGGATGGAGCTGGAACATATTCTTCTTAGTAAGGTATCTCAAGAATGGAAGAAAAAGTACCCAATGTACTCAGCCCTACTATGAAACTAATTTGGGGCTCTCACATGAAAGCTATAACCCAGTTACAACCTAACAATAGGGGGAAGTGGGAAGGGGAGGGGAGGGAAGGGTGTGGTGGGTAGAGGGAGGGGGATCGGTGGGATCGTACCTGTGGTGCATCTTACAGGGTATTTGCGAAACTTGGTAAATGTAGAATGTAAATGTTTTGTCACAGCAACTGAGATAATGCCAGGAAGGCTATGTTAACCATTGTGATGAAAATGTTTCAAATGGTCTATGAAGCGAATGTATGATGCCCCATGATCATATCAATGTATACAGTTATGATTTAATAAAAATAAATAAACAAATAAATAAATAAATAAATAAAAATAAAAATAGCAAAAAAATAAATAAATAAATAAAGTCTCCCTATTCAATAAATGGTCTTGGGAGACTGGATATCCACATGTAAAGGACTGAAACTGGACCCACACCTTTCTCCACTCACAAAAATTGATTCAAGATGGATATATGACTTAAATTTAAGGCATGAAAAAATAAAACAGGAAAAACACTGGAAGATATTGGCCTGGGGAAAAACTTCATGAAGAAGACTGCCATGGCAATTGCAACAACAAAAATAAGCAAATGGGACTTAATTAAACTGAAAAGCTTCTGTACAGCTAAGGAGACAACAGCCACTGCATATAGACAACCTACACAATGGGGAAGTATATTTGCATATTTTGAATCAGACAAAAGCTTGATAACTAGGATCTACAGAGAACTTAAATTAATCCACATGAAAAAAGCCAGCAATCCCATATATCCTTGGGCAAAAGACATGAATAGAACCTTCTCTAAAGAAGACAGACGAATGGCTAACAAACATATGAAAAAATGTTCATCATCCCTATCTATTACAGAAATGCAAATCAAAACCACCCTGAGATACCATCTAACCCCAGCGAGAATGGCCCACATTACAAAATCTCAAAACTTCAGATGCTGGCATGGATGTGGTGAGAAGGGAACACTTTTACACTGCTGGTGGGACTGCAAACTAGTACCACCTTTTTGGAAGGAAGTATGGAGAAACCTCAAAACGCTCAAGCTAGACCTCCCATTTGATCTGGCAATCCCATTACTGGGCATCTACCCAGAAGGAAAAAAATCCTTTTATCATAAGGACACTTGCACTAGACTGTTTATTGCAGTTCAATTTACTATCGCCAAAATGTGGAAACAGCCTAAATGCCCACCAACCCAGGAATAGATTAACAAGCTGTGGCATATGTACACCATGGAATACTATTCAGCCATTAGAAAAATGGAGACTTTTTAATCCCTTGTATTAACTTGGATGGAAGTGGAAGACATTAAGTAAAGCATCACAAGAATGGAGAAGCAGGAATCCTATGTACTCAATTGTGACATGAGGACAAATTAATGACAAATAAGGTCACAGTAGGGGTGGGGGAATGGGAGAGCAGAGAGAGAAAGAAGGAAGGAGGGATAGAGAAAGGAACAGCAGAGATAGGGAAGGAAGGAGGGGTTGGGGCCTTGGTGTGTGCCACACATTTTGGGGAAAAGACACAATTGCAAGAGGGACTTTACCTAACAAAAATCAATCAGTGTAACCTGGTCTATTGTACCCTTTATGGGGGCAAGACATGATTGCAAGAGGGACTTTACCTAACAATTGCAATCAGTGTAACCTGGCTTATTGTACCCTCAATGAATCCCCAACAATAAAAAAAAAAAAAAAATAATAATAATAATAATAAACAAATTGTGGCATATGTATACCATGGAATACTATTCAGCCATAAAATGTTGGAGACTTTACATGTTTTATATTTATCTAGATGGGGTTGGAACACATTCTTCTTAGTAAAGTATCTCAAGAAAGGGGAAAAAAGTATCCAATGCACTCAACACTATCATGAAACCAATACACAAACACTTACACATTCATACAAACGACAAAACACAAATTCAGTTTAGCAGGAGAGGAGGGAAAAGGAGGGTAAAATCCATTTGGTTGGATTTTACCTAATGTGTATGATGCAAGGGTATATTTCAAAATAACTAAGAGTAAATTTTAAATATCACAAAAAAAAAAGTAAGTGAGGTGATGGGTATATTAATCAGTTTGATTTAAACATTCCACATTGTATATCAAATCATCATATACCCCATAAATGTTATAGTTTTAATTTAAAAATTAAATAAAAACAAAAAAATGAAATAACATAAAATAGTAGCAATCTATATTAATAGACTGCATTCATGTTCACAATTTTAAATATCATACACTGAAGTCTCCCAAATCTATTTTTCAGTTATAGCAGATCCTATGGGTTGGCTTTCAAATTCCATTTCCTTTCTATCTAGACTGCTAATGATAATGTTTGACATTTAGGTTCCCAACTCCACCTGCTATAACATATTGACTATTACTAAGGCACTAATTTTCCTTATTTCACAGAGAAACTGAAGAGTTGAGATATTGCACTATTTTTGTAATATACACAGCTCTTTAGAGGCTATGCCAATTGTAGGACAAATCACTGCCCGTCAGATGCAGTTTTATTAGATTCATGACATCAAAATATGCATTACAAATGGTTCTTTATGACAACAGTAAATTGATAACTTCTCACAGATGACAGAATCTTTTCAAAATATGTGATAGAAAGATACACAGTTGGGGATGTTCATCATGTTATATTTTGATTTATAGTACATTATTACAATTTGCTAGATAACCATAATTTTGCAATTTTTTTTTTTTTGAAAGTTCAAGGCTTTTATTTTTTTAATTTTTTTTCCTGCTTTTTAATAACTTTTTATTTTATTTTTATTAAATCATAGCTGTGTACATTAGTATGATCATGGGGCACCATACACTTGACTATTCACTTCTCTGTGATAGGGAACTGAACTATTGCTGTCACCTGAGTTTCCCAGTTTACCAGTCATTATTATTCATTCTGTTTGTATTGGCACGTGGTTCAAAATAACTTAGCACACACAAAAATTTAAAATCTTTCTTAAATATTAACCTCATCATGTATTGCATGTGAATGCATTTATTTTTATCATGGTAGGAACACAACATGAACTTTACTTTTTTAACAAATTAATAGTTTACAATACAGTATTGTTAACTCTAAGCACACTGTTGTTACACAACAGATATTAAGAACTTACGGGTATTGTGTAACTAGTACTTTATATCCCTTGAAAAACAAGTGGGCATTTTCCAGCCCTCGCACCTCAGGGGACCACCACTGTTTATTTCTGACTTTCACTACTTCAGATACCTCATAGAAGTGAAGTCACATGTATTTGTCCTTCTGCAACTAGCTTTTTCTCTTAACCCAAGGTCCTCAGGATTCTGCCATGTTGTTGCATATGTCAAGATTCCCTTCATTTTTTATAAGCGAATAATATTCCATTGCATCTACGTACCATATTTTCTTTACCCATTCTTCTGTTGATGAGCACTTGATTTTCAATTTTGGCCAACTGAGTGAATATAAAGTGCTATAACATTTGGTTTTTAAATTTAATTTTTTGGTTAAAATTAAGTCCAAATACATTTTTATACTTATTGGGCATTCCAGTTTCTCCTTCTGAGGAAAAAAATAGTGCATAATTTTTGTATATTTTACTTTTAGGTTGTGTGTCTTTTCGTTAAATTGACATTTAGAAGATTGTTATGTATCTAGATACTAATTCTTTGAAAGTCATATGTGTTGCAAATACCTAACTAAAAATTAAATTCCATAAAATAAAGAATGTGTTTATTTTCTTCATTGATGTATCCTCAGCCCATAGAACAATCACACAGTGTGCACAAAGAAAATTTGTTGAATTAATAAACAGAACTTTCACAAATTTCTATTTTAATGAATCCCTTTATGGGTTGTACATTTTAAATCTGAAAAGTCTTTAGTTAATCAAAATCACAAAGTTATTCTTCTATATTCTCTTCTAAAGTGTTTAATATTCCTATGTACATGTATATTTATTTTATATAACCACTGCATATTTAATACCCATATGATATGAAGTAAAAAATGTTTTTCCTTCTAAGTGTCCAAAGCTAATTAATGCATAACCCTATCTTTCTCTGTAGTTGGCAAAGCAGATTTTTTTATCTATCAAGTTTCCATATAATAGTAACAATATTCCTGTACTATACTTGCCAGTTTTCTATTTCTAATTCAATTATTTCCAAGTCTGGAGTAAATGCTTTGTTATTAATTGTACTTGTGGAAAAAGTTTGGATGTGACAAAAGGTATATCTTTCTACTCTGTTATTCATTTCCTTCATTCATAGTTTATTACTCCTTCTTGTCCCATTGCTATCATAGAATTAAAGCTTCAAGTTACATAAAAAAAGAAACTATTAGGTTTTTAGTAGAATTTTATGAACAATAAAATCTTAACTTTAAAGGGAAATACGTCTAAAATATTGAGACCTTGTATCGAAGAGCCAAGTATAATTCTTTTTATTTATTTATTTATTTATTAAGTCTTTTGTACATAGACCATAAATACATTTATTCCAATTTCAGTGTGTTGATTAGTTGTACAAATTGGAGTGCTTACATCATATAAGCTATCAGCATAGCTTTCACCTCATTTACCCAATTATAGCATTAGGACATTTGTGTTCTATACATGATAGAACCAACTTGTACTTGCAATGTGCTCCATAGTTGTGGTCCCCCTACTATCTCCTACTATCCCTCCCATCCCTCTCCTCCCTCCCCTTCCCTCTTTCAACCTAGGCTGAATCTGTGTTTCATTTTTCATATGTAAGTGTGAGTTATTATAAATTGTTTTCACAGTAGTACTGAGTACATTGGGTACTTTTTTTTTCATTCCTGAGATACTTTACTAAGAAGAATATTTTCCAGCTCCATATACATAAACATAAAGGAGGTAAAGTCTCCTTTTTTAAACTGCTGCATAGTATTCCATGGTATACATATACCACAATTTATTAATCCATTCATCGGTCGATGGGTACTTGGGGTTCTTCCATGACTTGGAAATTATGAGTTGAGCTGCAATGAACAATCTGGTACAAATATCTTTATTGCCAAATGATTTTTGCCCCTTTGGATATACACCTAGAAGAGGAATTGCAGGATCAAACAACAGGTCTACATTTAGATCCCTGAGTTTTCTCCAAACTTCCTTCCAAAAGGAACGTACTAGCTTGCATTCCCACCAGCAGTGCAGAAGTGTTTCATTTTTTCCACATCCACGCCAACATCTTAGTTTTGGGATTTTTGTGATGTGGGCTGCTCTTACTGGAGTTAGATAGTATCTCAGAGTAGTTTTGGTTTGCATTTCTCTGATGATTAAAGATGATGAGCATTTTTTCATATGTCTGCAGGTCATGCACCTGTCTTCTTCAGAGACACTTCTGTTCATGTCTCTTGCCCACAATGAAATGGGATCATTTGTTTTTTGCTTAGTAATAAGTTTGAGTTCTCTGTGGATTCTGGTTATTAGACCTTTGTCAGTAGTATAACTTGCAAAAATCCTCTCCCATTCTGAGGGCTGTCTATTTGCTTTACTTAGTGTGTTCTTGGCAGTGCAGACCCGAGGTGTCATGAAGTATTCTCCTAAAGTATTCTCCCAGACCAATTTTCTCAAGTGTTTCCCCTGCACTCTCTCTAAGAATATTTATAGTTTAGTGTCTTAAGTTTAAGTCCTTTAACCAGTGAGAGTCAATTTTTGTTAGAGGAGAAAAGTGTGGGTACAGTTTCAGTCTTCTACAAGTTGCCAGCCAATTCATCTAGCACCATTTATTCAATAGGGAATCTTTCCCCCAATTTATATTTTTAATAGGCTTAGGAAAATAAAATGAAGATAAGTGTCTGGGTTCACCTCTTGGTCTTCAGTTCTGTTTCATACATCTACCTCTCTACTTTTGTGCCAATACCATGTGTTTTGATCACTATCGATTTATAATACAGTCTGAAGTCTAGAAGCGTGATTCCTCCCAATTTGTTTTCATTTCTGAGTAATGTCTTGCCTATTTGAGGTTTTTTCTGTTTCCATATAAAACGAAGTACTATTTTTTCCAGGCCTTTAAAATATGAGAGAGGTGCTTTAATAGGGATCGAGTTAAATCTGTAAATTGCTTTAGGTAGTATAGACATTTTAACAATGTTGATTCTTCCCAGCCATGACCATGGTATATTTTTCCATTTGTTAACATCCTCAGCTATTTCTTTTCTCAGAGTTTCATAGTTCTCTTTATAGAGATCTTTCACATCCTTAGTTAGATACACTCTCAGATATTTCATCTTCTTTGGCACTATTTTAAAGGGAATAGAATCCTGGATTGTTTTATCTCCTTGGCTATTGTTGGTGAATATAAAGGCTACAGATGTATGAGTGTTAATTTTGTATCCTGAGGCATTTCTATGTTCCTTGATCACTTCTAGGAGTTTTGTAGTTGATTCTCTGGGGTTTTCCAGATATACAACCATATCGTCTGCGAAGAGTGACAGTTTGATCTCCTCTGGTCCTATTTGGATCCCCTTGATTGCCTTCTCTTGCCTGATTGTGGTGGCTAAGACTTCCATTACAATGTTATAAAGCAGTGGAAACAGTGGGCATCCTTGCCTGGTTCCTGATCTGAGTGGAAATTATTTCAATTTTACTCCATTCACTATGATATTGGCTGTGGGTTTGTTGCAAAGGGCCTCTATCAGTTTAAGAAATGTTCCTTCTATATCTATTTTCTTAAGTGTTCTCATCAAGAAAGGATGCTGGATATTGTCAAAAGCTTTTTCTGCATCAATTGAAAGAATAATATGGTCTTTGTTAGTTAATTTGTGTATGTGACTTATTATATTTATGGATTTATATATATTGAACCATCCTTGGGACCCTGGGATGAAACCCACCTGGTTGTAGTGTGTAATTTGTTTGATGTGTTTTTGGTTTCTGTTTGCTAGGATCTTATTGAATATTTTGCATCAATATTCATTAGATATTGGTCTGTAATTTTCTTTTCTTGTTGATTCTTTTCCTGGTTTGGGTATCAGGGTGATATTTGCTTCATATAATGAGTTGGGAAGTATTCCTTCTTCTTCTATGTTTTGGAAAAGATTAAGTAATATAGGTACTAGTTCCTCTTTAAAGGTTTGGTGGAATTCTGATGTGAAGCCACCTGGTCCCAGGCTTTTATTTTTGGGGAGATTTCTTACAGTTTATGCTATTTCAGAGCTTGTTATAGGTTTGTTCAACATTTCCACTTCTTTCTGGCTAAGTCTGGGAGGGTGACATGTTTCCAAGTATTGATCTATTTCCTTCAGATTTTTATACTTCTGAGAGTAGAGTTTTATGTAGTATTCATTAAGAATTTGTTGAATTTCTGAAGAGTCTGTTGTTATTTGGCCTTTATCATTTCTGATTGATGAATTATGGATTTTACTCTTCTGCTTCTGGTTAGGTTAGCCAACAGTTTATCTACTTTATTGACCTTTTCAAAAAACAAACTCTTTGAATGGTTGATCTGTTGTATGATTCTTTTGTTTTCAATTTTATTTAGTTCTGCTCTAATTTTAGTTATTTCTTTTCTTCTGCTGGGTTTAGGGTTAGAAAGTTCTTCCTTTTCCAGTTGCTTGAGATGTCCCATTAAGTTATTGATTTCCTCTATTTCCTTTCTCTTGAGGAAGGCTTGCAATGCTATAAATTTTCCTCTTAGGACTGCCTTTGTGGTATCCCAGAGGTTCTGATAGTCGTCTCTTCATTATTGTTTTGTTCCAAAAATTTGGTAATTTCCTTCTTAATCTCTTCTATGACCCAGCTATCATTCAGCATGAAGTTATTTAGTTTCCATGTTTTTGTATGTGTGTGGAGATTCCTGTTGTTACTGAGTTCAACTTTTATTCCTTGGTGGTACGAGAAAATGTAAGGAATGATTTCTATTCTTTTAAACTTGCTGAGGTTAGACTTGTGACCTAGTATGTGGTCAATTTTGGAGGATGATCCATGGGCTGATGAGAAGTATGTGTATTAGGTTTTGTTAGGATGAAAGGTTCTATGCATGTCTATTAGATGCAAATGTTGAATGGTTAAATTTAATTCTAAAATTTCTTTGCTTATGTTCTTTTTTGAGTATTTATCCAACACTGCCAGAGGAGTGTTAAAGTCTCCAAAAATTATGGTACTGGGGGAGATCAAGTTACCCATGTCAGTTAGAGTTTCTCTTATAAATTGAGGCACATTCTGGTTGGATGCATAAATGTTGATAATTGAAATCTCATCTTGTGGTGTTGCCCTTAACAAATAAGAAGTGACCATAATTGTCTCTTCTTACTTTGATTGGTTTAAAGTCTATTGTATCTGCAAATAAAATCGCAACACCTGCTTTTCTCTGATTTCCATTTGCCTGAATTATAGATGACCATCCCTTCACCCTGAGTCTATGTTTATCTTTTAAGGTAAGGTGAGATTCTTGAATGCAGCAGATGTCTGGCCTGAGTTTTTGTATCCAGTGAGCCAACCAGTGTCTCTTTAGAGGGGAATATAAGCCATTCACATTAATTGAGAGTAATGATAAGCCAGGCAGAGTTTTGGGTATCAAGTTTTTCAAAAGTCCAGTGGACATTTTTAATCCTTTTGCCACTATGGAAGTTAGAATTTGGTCAAAAGTTTCTGAGTGATTTTACTTTCGTGGTGGAGGATTGTGTTGTTCATTATGGAGGATAGGTCTAAAAATATTCTGAAGAGCTGGTTTAGTTATGGCAAATTTCCTCAATATGTGAATGTCATTAAAGTATTTAATTTCTCCATCAAGATCAAATTCAGTTTAGCTGGATACAGGATCCTGGGTTGAAAGTTGTTTTTTTTAAGGAGATTAAAGGTCAATGACTACCCTATTCTAGCTTCAAAGGTTTCAGCAGAGAGATCTGCAGACATTCTAATGTTCTTCAACTTGTATGTTATGGTTTTCTTACTTCTTACAGCTTTCAGAATTTTCTCTTTCATATTAACTTTAGCAAAATTAATTATAATGTGTGTATGAGAATTTTGAAGGGGGGTAGAGTTGTGGTGGTGTTCTAAAACAGTCTTCCATCTGAATTTCAAAATCTCTGGGCATGTCTGGAAAATTTTCTTTAATTATTTGATGAAGCAAAGCATTGGTATCCTTTGCAGCAACCTCATCACTTTCAGGTATTCCTATATGGCAAATATTAGACCTCTTCAAATTATCCCAGAGCTCTCTGAGACAATGATCCATTGTTTTTTTTTTTTTTTTCACTCCTTTTTTTTTTTTTTAAGTTGGGGATTCATCGAGGGTACAATAAGCCAGGTTACACTGATTGCATTTGTTAGGTAAAGACCCTCTTGCAATCATGTCTTGCTCCCAGAAGGTGTGGCACACACCAAGGCCCCACCCCTCACCATCCTTCCCTCTCTCTGCTTTTCCTTCCATGCCATGCCCTTAATTGTCATTAATTGTCCTCATATCAAAATTGAGTACATAGGATTCATGCTTCTCCATTCTTGTGATGCTTTACTAAGAATAATGTCTTCTACTTCCATCCAGGTAAATACGAAGGATGTAAAGTCTCCATTTTTTTTTAATAGCTAAATAGTATTCCGTGATATACATATACCACAGCTTGTTAATCCATTCCTGGGTTGGTGGGCATTTAGGATGTTTCCACATTTTGGCAATGGTAAATTGAGCTGCAATAAACAGTCTAGTACAAGTGTCCTTATGATAAAAGGATTTTTTTCCTTCTGGGTAGATGCCCAGTAATGGGATTGCCAGATCAAATGGGAGGTCTAGCTTGAGTGTTTTGAGGTTTCTCCATACTTCCTTCCAAAAAGGTTGTACTAGTTTGCAGTCCCACCAGCAGTGTAAAAGTGTTCCCTTCTCTCCACATCCATGCCAGCATCTGCAGTTTTGAGATTTTGTGATGCGTGCCATTCTCACTGGGGTTAGATGGTATCTCAGGGTGGTTTTGATTTGCATTTCTCTAATATATAGGGATGATGAACATTTTTTCGTATGTTTGTTAGCCATTCGTCTGTCTTCTTTAGAGATGGTTCTATTAATGTCTCTTGCCCATTGATATATGGCATTGTTGGCCTTTTTCATGTGGATTAATTTGAGTTCTCTATAGATCCTAGTTATCAAGCTTTTGTCTGATTCAAAATATGCAAATATCCTTTCCCGTTGTGTAGGTTGTCTCTTTGCTTTGGTTGTTGTCTCCTTGGCTGTACCAAAGCTTTTCAGTTTAATGAAGTCCCATTTGTTTATTTTTGTTGTTGCAATTGCCATAGCAGTCTTCTTCATGAAGTCTTTCCCCAGGCCAATATCTTCCAGTGTTTTTCCTATTCTTTCTTTGAGGATTTTTATTGTTTCATGCCTTAAATTTAAGTCCTTTATCCATCTTGCATCAATTTTTGTGAGTAGGGAAAGGTGTGGGTCCAGTTTCAGTATTTTACATGTGGATATCCAATTCTCCCTATTTATTGAATAGGGAGTCTTTCCCCCAAGGTATGTTCTTGTTTGGTTTATCGAAGATTAGGTGATTGTAAGATGTTAAGTTTCATTTCTTGGTTTTCTATTCGATTCCATGTGTCTATGTCTCAATTTTTGTGCCAATACCATGCTGTCTTGACCACTATGGCTTTACAGTACAGAATAAATTCTGGAATGCTGATGCCTCCAACTTTATTTTTATTACTAAGAACTGCCTTAGCTATACGGATTTTTTTCTGGTTCCATACAAAATGCAGAATCATTTTTTCCAAATCTTGAAATATGATATTGGTATTTTGAAAGGAATGGCATTGAAAGGTAGATTACTTTGGGAAGTATAGACATTTTAACAATGTTGATTCTGCCCATCCATGAGCATGGTGTGTTCTTCCATTTGTTAATATCCTCTGCTATTTCCTTTTGAGGATTTCATAATTTTCTTTATAGAGGTCCTTCCCCTCCTTCCTTAGGTATATTCCTAGGTATTTCATTCTCTTTGAAACTATGGTGAAGGGAGTTGTGTCTTTAATTAGCTTCTCATCTTGACTGTTATTGGCATATACAAAGGCTACTAACTTCCGGACATTGATTTTATATCCTGAAACATTACTGTATTTTTTGATGATTTCTAGGAGTCTTGTGGTTGAGTCTTTGGGGTTCTCTATGTATAAGATCATGTCATCAGCAAAGAGGGAGAGTTTGACCTCCTCTTCTCCCATTGGATTCCCTTCCTTGTCTTGCCTAATTGCATTGGCTAGAATGTCCAGCACTATGTTGAATAGTAAAGGTGACAGAGGACAACGTTGTCTGGTTCCAGTTCTAAGAGGAAAAGCTTTCAGTTTTACTCCATTCAGTAAAATATTAGCTGTGGGTTTGTCATAAATAGCTTCAATCAGTTTTAGAAATGTGCCACCTATGCCTATACTCTTCACTGTTCTAATTAGAAAAGGATGCTGGATTTTATCAAATGCTTTTTCTGCATCTATTGAGAGGATCATATGATCTTTATTTTTGCCTCTGTTAATATGGTGGATAATGTTTAGGGACTTGTGTACGTTAAACCAGCCTTGCATCCCTGGTATGAAACCTACTTGATCATGATGAATGACTTTTGTGATGATAAGCTGTAATCTATTGGCTAGGATTTTGTTAAGAATTTTTGCATCTATATTCGTGAGTGAGATTGGTCTGAAATTCTCCTTTTTGGTTGGGTCTTTTCCTGGTTTTGGTATCAGGGTGATGTTTGCTTCATAGAATGTTTTGGGGAAGATTCCTTCTTCCTCGATTTTGGAATAATTTCTGCAGTACAGGAATAAGCTCCTCCTTGAAGGTTTGATAGAATTCTGGAGTGAAGCCATCTGGACCAGGGCATTTTTTGGTTGGAAGATTATTTATTGTTTCTTTGATCTCAGTGCTTGAAATTGGTCTGTTCAGGAGCTCTATTTCTTCCTGGCTGAGTCTAGGGAGAGGGTGTGATTCCAAATATTCATCCATTTCCTTCACATTGTCAAATTTCTGGGCATAGAGTTTCTGTTAGTATTCAGAGAGGATCTCTTGTATCTCTCTGGGATCAGTTGTTATTTCCCCTTTATCATTTCTGATTGAGGTTACTAAAGATTTTACTTTTTATTTATCGTTATGCTGGCCAATGGTTTATCTATTTTATTTATTTTTTCAAAAAACCAGCTCCTTGTTTCATTAATTTTGTGAATGATTCTTTTGTTTTCAATTTCATTGATCTCTGATTTGATTTTGGAGATTTCTTTTCTTCTACTGACATTAGGCTTAGATTGTTCTTCTTTTTCCAAGTCCATAAGATGGCTTGTGAGTTTGTTGATGCGCTCTCTTTCTGTTTTTCAAATGTTTTCAAATGTTCTGTTTTTCACATCTAAAGTGATAAATTTTCCTCTCAAAACTGCTTTTGCAGTATCCCACAGGTTTTGGTAGCTTGTGTCTTCATTGTTGTTGTGCTCAAGGAAGTTAAATGATTTGAAGTTTAATGAAGTTTTATTTTTTCCTGTACCCATGTGTTATTCAACAGAAGATTGTTTAATTTCCATGTCTTTGTGTGGGGTCAAACGTTTTTGTTAGAGTTGAGTTCTACCCTTAGTGCCTTATGGTCTGAGAAGATACAAGGTAAGATTTCAATTCTTTTGATTCTGTTGATACTTGTTTTGTGTCCCAGGATATGATCAATTTTGTCGAATGTTCCATAGGGTGATGAGAAGAATGTGTATTCTTTATCTTTGGGATTGAGTGTTCTATATGCAAATATCAAGTACAGTTGTTCTAGAGTCTCATAAATCTCTTATATCTTTGTTTAATTAGAGAATTAATTAAACAAAGGATCTGTTTAGAGGATCTGCCCAACTCTGTAAGAGGAGTGTTAAAGTCCCCTGTTATGATGGTATTATCAGATGTCATATTGCTCAGACTGAGTAAGGTCTGTTTCAAGAATCTGGGAGCATTTAAATTGGGTGCATAAATATTTAGAATTGAAATGTCTTCTTGTTGTATTTTTCCCTTGACCAATATAAAGTGACCATCTTTGTCTTTTTGACTTTAGTTGCTTTAAATCCATGTGTCTCTGAAAATAGATCTCAACTCCTCTTTTCTTCTGAATTCCATTTGCCTGAAAAATTGTCTTCCAACTCTTGACTCAGAGTTTTAATTTGTCTTTTGAAGCCAGGTGTGTTTCTTGCAGACAGCAAATGGATGGCTTGTGTTTTTTAATGCAGTCAGCCAATCTATGTCTCTTCAGTGGAGAATTCAAGCTATTAACATTTATTGAGATAATTGATAATTATGGTAGTGTTCTATTCATCTCATTTTGTGAGAGTCCATTGCTTAGTTTTATCTTTTGCATCAGTGTGGAGGTTAGGTTCTGTCCTTTAATTTTTGAGTTCTTACTTTGCTGTTGCAAATTGTTTTTCTGTCTGTAAGAGAATGTTCAGTAGTCCCCACTTCCTACTGCTCTCACCCATGGGTTTAGACAAGAGATCCTCAGTTCACTACTCACCTGTAGAAAAGCCACAGGAGCAAACAAAGAGGAAAAGGAAAAGGAAAAAAAGAATCTGCAGCTTTCTTGGGGGAGGGGTTGGGCACTTTTCCTTTCAGTTGAGTTTTGTACCTGAAGATTGTTGTCTTGGACTCGCAGCTTGGCACAGCAGGGGTGACCGGCAGTTATCTCTCTTCTCTCTTGGCTTGGCTCCCTGTCTTCTGCTCAATTGGATACGTTCTAGATGTTATCCTTCTCTCTGGACAGGAATTTCTGTCAGAGGCTTCTTCCAGTTGGCCATCTTGCACAGAAGCTCCATAATTCTTTTTTTCATTTATTTTTATTTCTTTATTTATTGGTTCATGTTCATAAAGAATTAGTTTACACCATTTTCATTTGTTAAGTAAAGTCACTCTTATAATTGTATCCCACCTCCAAGAGGTGTGTCATACATCATAATCCCCAGCCCCCTCCCTGCTCCCCTCTTCCTGCTCCCCCTTTTCTTCACCCCTCACCTTGAATTGATTTGAGTTTTTCTCTTACATGGGTATGTATTATATCATCTACTGGCTTCACCTAATTGCCAACCAACCCAGGAATGAATGAAAAAGCTGTGGTATACGTATACCATGGAATATTATTCAGCCATTTAAAAAGATAAAGACACTACTTCTTTTGTATTAACCCAGACAGAGTTGGAACTAGAATGGAGAAGCAACAATGGAATGTACCCAACTATAATTCCTCACCCATTTTGGTCTTCATAAATGTCCTTCCATATCTGTTTTTTTACTTTTTTGCAACTTCTTATTAGTTATATTTCTATGAAATCTTACATTTTGTTGCTGTGTGTAAATTATAACATTTTACAAATTACAATTTGCATTATTTAGCTGTTTTATAATAAACCCACTAATTTTTATATGCCCCTTATATATCTAGTCACCTTAATACACATTCCTTTCGATTATAACAATTTGTAGATTCTTTGGATTGTTTTGTATTTTGGACAATTTTATCAGCCAATATTGGAGGTTTTGTAGCTTTCTTCCTAAGCTTTAAACATTTACAATTAAGACTTTTCCCTTTGTTCCCTCCAAAGGCAAGAATTTCTCATAAATTGTTCAACAGAGTTTATATAAAGCTCAATCTTTTTCCTTATTTTAAGAACCAATTTTGCTATCAGGTTTTTTTTTTTTTTTTTTTTTTTTTTTTTTGTGGTTTTTGGCCGGGGCTGGGTTTGAACTTGCCACCTCCAGCATATGGGACTGGTGCCCTACTCCTTGAGCCACAGGTGCCACCCTTGCTATCAGTTTTGGTATATAATTTCTTTAAATTTTAAGGAAGCCCTCTCTATTTGTTACTAGTTAAGATATCTTAATGGATGTTTACTATTATCTTAATGCTTTTCTCTGAATCTATGAAGATAATCACATCTGTTTTAATTAGTTGATATGATGGATTTCATCATTAGCTTTTCTTTTTTTTAATCAAGTCATATACAAATAGATCATGTATACATTAATGCATTTATGGGGTACAATGTGCTGATTTTGTATACAGTTTGGAATGCGTAAATCAAATTAGTTAATATAGGGTTTCACCTCATCTACTTAATTATTGTGTTAAGACATTTATATTCTATACTTAGTAGATTTGACATGTACCCTTGCAATATGCTCCATAGAAGTAGTCCCACCATTATTTTTATCATCATTAGCTTTTCTAATGTTAAATCTATGTGTACCTTGCTTGCTACAGTAAGCTCAACTTGCTCACAAATTATAATTTCCTATATTCATTGCTAGGTTTAGTTGGATAATGTTTTACTGAGGGTTTTTAAAGATTTACTTATGAGAAATGTTTAACTTCCCTATTTTTGGCAGATCCTGACACTTTGGTTATTAATATTAAATTAGTTTCATAGACTTAATTAAAGAGATTCCCTTTTTTTTTCTACCTTAGGAGATAGTTATAGTATAAACTTGTGGCTATCTGTTTATTGTTTTCTTAAATGCTCCTTTAAATCATGAGGCCCATTGTTTCTCTTTGGGGAACATTTTGAAACTTTAAATCAAATGTAATGGAATTTTAGCTTTTTATTTCTTTTATAGACATTTTCTAGAAATTTTTTGTGTATGATATATCCATACACACACACACACACACACAAAGATTCTTTACTCAGCCTTCTTAACCTTCTCCTAGGCCCATCTATGTATTTTCTTGTAAAATCCAGTTCTAGCAAAGAACCCTGCTAAAGTCAGTTTAGTAAGAAATCCCTGTCCTCCACGTCTAATCACCCTTGATATCCCACTAGGTTCCTCATCCTTTATCATGCCTAGGAGGCATTTGATCACCCTAGCCTGATCACCCTGTGTTTAACAAAACTCTTATTAGGTTGGTTTACCCAAAACTCTCAATACCCCTGAGGTTTCCTCTTAGTAATTTTCCATCCACTGGCCCCCAATCCGTGACTCGCTATGCATAGTGCTCTCTACATTTATAGTGATAGCCTGAATAAAGTCTGCCTCACCATCATTGACATTTATTTCTTTAGTTGCACACACACACATAGGCATGTGTTTGTTAAAGATATGCTCTTATGTTTTTAAATTTTCTATTGTATGTATGGTAATATTATTATCATTCATTCATAATGTGGTTTCATTTATGTCTCTATGTTTAATAAACATCCCTCCAGATATGATTTATTTAACTCTCCTTTACAGAAAAATTTCTGTTACTTTTCTTTTGTTTTTGCTGTCATTTCTATGCTTATTTCTATAATTTCCTTTTATTTTCCATTCTTAAATTTTATTATGAGCTCGGTAATTTTTAGTATTTTCATCCTTTCCTAAAATAACAACTAAGATTCTATATTTCTCTGGAATTTCCAGCCTTATCTACATGATAGGAAAAAAAGAATTATTCAATTGAGTTCCATTCAGTCAATTCATTTGTAAGCCCTTAAAATTTTTATTATAACATCTCTTATGATCTATAAATTATTCAAGTACTTGTGATAATTTCCAGATTCATTAGAGGAAAAAGTATCTCATATGTGGTGTTTTTTTACTTAACTGCATATCACAAAATATCTAAAAAGAGGGGGGATGTATGAAAAACTCTTTTACCATGTTGAGATGTTGCTTAATGACCACGAACACAGAGTATTTTGTAAGTATTTTATGTATGCTTAGTTAAAATGCATTTTATTTTTAATTTTGTGTACAGCATTCTGTATTTTCACTAAATCAAGCATGTTTATAAGGTGCAATGTCTATATCTCTATTAGGATTATTTTCTGCTTTCTGTATTAATTATTTAGAAAATTATGTTTTTCATAGTTTGTATATTCTCCCTCTGGCTCTAATATATATTATATGTGCATAGTATGTGTGTTACATATAACACATGTGTAGCAGTATTCTGTCTATAATAAATATTCAGCAGAGGTTCTATGATGAATACATATATATATTTATGTTTGAGATTATTTCATTAGGCTCATAAAAATATATGTTTATTTATTCTATAAAAATATTGTCTATTTATTCTACCTGGCAACTGAATATACTATTAATTCATATTAAATTTCTTATTTCTTTTTTTTTATTAAATCATAGCTGTGTACATTAATACAATCATGGGGTACAATGTGCTGGTCTTAATACAATTTGAAAAATTTTCATCAAACTGGTTAACATAGCCTTCAGGGCATTTTCTTAGTTATTATGTTAAAACATTTATGTTCTACAACTAGTAAATTTCACATGTACCTTTGTAAGATGCACCATAGGTGTGGTCCCACCGATTACCTTCCCACTAGCCTTCCTCCTCCCTCCCCTCCCTGTCCTCTCCCCTTCCCCCTTCTTCTTGGGTTATAATTGGGTTATAGCTTTTATAAGAAATCTATAAATTGGTTTCATATTAGGACTGAGTACATTGGATACTTTTTCTTCCATTCTTGAGACACTTTGCTAAGAAGAATATGTTCCAGCTCTATCCATGTACACATGAAAGAGGTAAAGTCTCCATCTTTTTTAAGGCTGCATATATTCCATGGTATACATATACCACAATTTATTAATCCATTTGTGGCTTGATGGGCACTTAGGCTTCTTCCATGACTTAGCAATTATGAATTGTGCTGCAATAAACATTCTGGTACAATTATCTTTGTTATAATGCAATTTTTTTGGTCTTTTGGATATATACCTAGTAGAGAAATTGTAGGATTGAATGGCAGGTCTATTTTTGGATCTCTAAGTGTTCTCCATATGGCTTTCCAAAAGGAATGTATTAGTTTGCATTCCCACCAGTAGTGTAGAACTGTTCCCTTTTCTCCAAATCCACACCAACATCTCTGGTTTTGGGATTTTGTGATGTGGGCTACTTATTGGATTTAGATGATCTCAAAGTAGTTTTGATTTGCATTTCTCTAATGATTAAGGATGATGAGCATTTTTTCATATGTCTGTAGGCCGTGCGGCTGTCTTCTTCAGAGAAGTTTCTCTTCAAGTCCCATGCACACCCTGAAATAGGATCACTTGATCTTTTCTTGCTAACATATTTGAGTTCTCTGTGGATTCTGATTATTAAACGTTTGTCAGAAGAATAACCGGCAAATATCTTCTCTCATTCTGAGGGCTATCCACTTACTTTACTTACTGTGATTTTGACTATGCAGAAGCTTTTTAGTTTGATTAGGTCCCAGTAGTGTATTTTTGATGCTGCTTCAATTGCCTGGCTCATAAAATATTCACCCAGGCAGATTTCTTTAAGTGATTAACCTGCACTTTCTTCTAGCGTTTTTATAGTTTTATATCTTAAATTTAAATATTTAATTCAGTGAAAGTCTATCTTAGTACATGGTGAAAGGTGTGGGTCCAGTTTCAGTCTTCAACAGGTCACCAGCCAGTTCACCCAGCACCATTTTTAAAAAAGAGAATCTTTTCCCCAGTGAATGTTTTTAACTGGCTTGTCAAAGATCCAATAATAGTAAGTATCTGGTTCATCTCTTGGTTCTCTATTCTGTTCCACATACATCTACCTCTCTGTTTTTGTGCCAGTAGCATGCTGTTTTGATCACTTTTTATTCATAGTGTAGTCTGAGGACTGGTAGTGTAATTCCTCCTGCTTTGTTTTTATTTCTGAGTAATTCTTGGCTATTCGAGGTTTTTTCTGATTCCATATAAAAAGATGTATTACTTTTTTGAGATATTTAAAGTATGGCAGTTGAGCTTTAATAGGGATTGCATTAAAATTGTATATTGCTTTGGGTAATGTGGACATTTTAACAATGTTGATTCTTCACAGCCATGAGCATAGTATGTTTTTCCATTTGCTAATATCTTCAGCTATTTCTTTTCTCAGAGTTTCATACTTCTCTTTATACAGATCTTTCACGTCCTTTGTTAGATAAACTCCCAAATATTTCATCTTCTTTGGCACTACTGTGAATGGAACAGAGTCCTTGACTACTTTTTCAGCTTAACTATTGTTGGTATATATAAAGGCTACAGATTTATGAGTGTTGATTTTATAACATGAGATGCTCCTTATTCCTTGATCACTTCTAAGAGTTTTGTAGTAGAATCCCTGGTGTTTTCCAGATATACAATCATATCAACTGAGAAGAGTGAAAGTTTGATCTCCTCTGACTGTATGTGGATACCCTTTATCACCTTTCTTGCCTAATTGCAATGGCTAAAACTTTCATTGTAATGTTAAAGAGCAATGGAGACAATGGGAACCTTGCCTGGTTTCTGATCTAAGTGGAAATGGTTTTGATTTAACTCCATTCAATACGATATTGGCTATAGGTTTGTTGTATATGGTCTGTATTAGTTTAAGAAATGTCCCTTCTATACCCATTTTCTTAAGTGTTCTGATCATGAAGGGATGCTGGATATTATCAAAAGCTTTTTCTGCATCAATTGAGAGATTCATACAGTCTTTGTTTTTTAATTTGTTTATGTGTTGAATTATGCTTATATATTTATGGATATTGAACCAGCCTTGAGACCCTGGGATAAAACCAACTTGGTCATGATGTATAATTTGTTTGTTGTGTTGCTGGAGTCTGTTTGTTAGGATCTTGTTGAATATTTTTGCATCAATATTCATTAGTGATTTTGGTCTATAATTTTCTTTTCTTTTTGGGTCTTTTCCTGGTTTGGGGATCAAGGTGATGTTCCCTTCATAGAATGTGTTGGGTAGTAGTCCTTCTTTTTCTATATTTTGGAAAAGTTTGAGCAATATAGGTACTGCTTCCTCTTTAAAGATTTGGTAGAATTCTGATGTGAAGCCATCTGGTCCTGGGCTCTTCTTTTTAGGGAGATTTTGTATAGTGGATGCTATTTCAGAACTTGATATAGGCTGGTTCAACATTTTCACCTCATTCTGGCTAAGCCTTGGGAGGTGGAATGCTTCCAAGTATTTGTCGATTTCCTTACGGTTTTCGTATTTCTGAGAATAAAGTTTTTTGTAGTATTCATTAAGAATTTTTTGAATTTCTGAGGAGTCTGTTGTTATTTCATCTTTGCCATTTCTGATTGATGAAATTAGAGATTTTACTCTTTTGGTGGGAGGAGGTTATGTTAGTCAAGGGTTTATCTATTTTATTGACCTTTTCAAATAAACAACTTTTGGATTTATTGATCTGTTGTATAATCCTTTTGTTCTCAATTTCATTTAATTCTCCTCTAATTTTGGTTATTCCTTTTCTTCTACTGGGTTTGAGGTTGGAACATTCTTCCTTTTTCAATTGCTTGAGATGTCCCATTAAGTTACTGACTTCCTCTCTTTTCGTTCTCTTGAGGAAGGCTTGCAGTACTATAAATTTCTCTCTTAGGACTACCTTTGCAGTATCCCAGAGGTTCTTATAATTTATTATCATTTTGTTCCAAAATTTGGTAATTTCCTTCTTAATCTCATCTATGACTCAGCTACCATTCAGCATAAGGTTATTTAGCTTCCATGTTTTTGTATGAGTATGCAGATTCCTGTTGTTACTGAGTTCAACTTTTATTCCATTATGGTCCGAGAAGATGCAAGGAATAATTTGTATTATTTTACATTTGCTGAAGTTAGACTTGTGACATAAGGTGTTATCAATTTTGAAGTATGTTCCCCGGGCTGATGAGAATAATGTGTATTCAGTTTTGTTAGGATGAAATGTTCTCTAGATATCTTTTAAATTCAATTGTTGAATGGTTAAGTTTAAGTCTAAAATTTCTTTGCTTGGCCTCTTATTGGAGGATTTTTCCAACACTGCCAAAGGACTGTTAAAATCTCTGACAATTATGAAGCTGGAGGAAATCAAGTTGCTCATGTCTGATAGAGTCTCTCTTATAAATTAAGGCACATTCTGGGTGGGTACATAAATGTTAATAATTTAAATCTTATCATGTTGAGTGTTACCCTTAACCAATATGAAGTGAACACCATTATCTTTCCTTACTTTTATTGGTTTAAAGCCTATTGTATCTGTGAATAAATTTGCAACACCTACTTTTTTCTGATTTCCATTTTCCCAAATATAGATGACCATTCCTTAACACTGAGTCTATATTTATCTTTTAAGGTAAGATGAGATTCTTGTATTCAACAGATATCTGGCCTGAGTGCTTGTATGCAGTCAGCCAACCTGTGCCTCTTTAGTAGACAATTTAAGCCATTCACATTAATTGTGAATATTGATAAGGCTGGTATAATCGGGTACTGAGTTTTTCAACAGTCCAGTGGACATTTTTAATCCTTTCACCACTGTGAAAGTTGGAATTTGATCAAAAGTTTCTGAGTAAGTTTACTTTTGTGGTGGAGTATTGTGCTGGTCATTATGGAGGATAGGTCTAAGAATATCCTGGAGAGCTCTTTTATTTTTGGCAAATTTCTGCAACATGTGAATGTCATTAAAGTATTTAATGATAGTCACTTTCACTGCATACATGATCCTGAGTTGAAAGTTATTTTGTTTTAGAAGATTAAAAGTCAATGACCACACTCTTCTAGCTGAAAGGTTTCAGCAGAGAGATCTATAGTCATTCTAATATTCTTCCCCTTGTATGTTGTGGTTTTCTTACATCTGGCTGTTTGCAGAATTTTGTCCTTCACATTAAGTTTAATGAAGTTAATAATGATGTGCTTTGGGGATGTCTTATTTGGGTTGAGTTGTGCTAGGGTTCTGATACTGTCTGCTGTCTGAATATCACAATCTCTTGGCATGTCTGGAAAGTTCTCCTTTATTCTCTCATGAAAAAGAGCCTCTGTGCCTTTTGAAGCAACTTATTCACCTTCAGAAATTCCTATATGGCTAATATTAGTTTTCTTCTAGTTATCCCAGAGCTCTCTGAGAGAATGATTGGTTTTATTTCTCCATTTCTCTTCCTCTTTGAGTGTTTGGGAGCATTTAAAAGCTTTGTCATCAATGTCAGAAATCCTTTCTTCTGCTTGCTCCATATGTTACTGAGGGATTCTACTGTATTTTTCAGATCTTTGAGGGCTGCAAATTCTTGTCTCAATGTGTTGAAATCTTTGGTGATTTCTTGTGTTTTTGAATTCATTGAATTCTTGAGACAACTTTTGAAATGCTCCTTGAATTTCTAATTCCGACTTTACCTCCATTCTATTAATCTTATTTGAAATCCAAATTTTGAATTTGATTTATCTCCCATTTTGATTTCCATTTGTTTATGAATGAGCTCTTCAGTTGTGTCTGCCATATTGTTCCTTGGGGGAGTTGATCTACTCTGGTTATTCACGTTACCAGAGTTTTTCCACTGATTCCACCCCATGATTATTTTATACTGTTTGGCTAGATGAGTAGATAAGGTGAAGTTGGGTTGGGGAGCTCCTAGAGTAGTGATTTACTAGTCCCTTGCCCAAGATCTGGGACGAGTGTCTGTACCTTTTCCCTGAGAGATTTGCAATGGACCCATACAGAACTATGGCCTGAGATACTGGGGACTTAACTTGATGTGGTGGAGCTAAATGGCTCTGTCTTGTTGTCAGCTGGTATCTGTCCTACCCTAGTGAATCAATTACTCTGGGTTGAAGTCACAGCTGTGGAGAAATACCAGCAATTAAGTCACCTCACACACCCCCCATGGGCAACAACTGGAAAAAGGAAAATCAAACCTTCCCATAACCACACACCCAGGGTACCACTTTGGATAGTCCTTGGGTGATTGGTTCAGTCCAAGATTTCCAAATCAATTGCCCCAGTCACATCCAGTCTCAAGTGGGAGGGTTCAAAAGGTCTCTGGCAACTAGATAGCAGGGGTCTGCTGGCAGCTCAAGTATGACTCATTCTGGTGCTCTGTGGAGTCAGAAGGACCTTCCCCCCAAATCAATTAGTCTAGGAAAGTTGATGCCTCTTTCCCCACCTTGCACCTCTGTCACACCCAGTCACTGGTAACCCAGCAGGGCTGTGACCCAGTTCCCTCCAATGAGCAGGTGCTTCTCCAGGGAGTTGTGCCTGCCTGAGTCACAGGGAGATGTATGTCTCCTCCACAAGACCTCCACACTCTTCAACCATCCAGGGTGGGGAGTTGAGGCCTGACTACCTTGGGTGGTTAATGGAAACTGGGGCGGTTTGGTTCACTCAGTTCCAGCTCTGTCCCTGATTGATGCTGCTGACACTTATATTTTGTGATTCTTTCCTGGCTATATTCCCTTGTGGACCAGGTGATATTTGATTTCACAGAAACTGGGACTCAGCCCCAGTCTATTTTGCTGCCTGAGCTGGTGTGTCTGTCTCTGCTGCAATCTGTTTTAGGGCAGGTGCAGTTAGAGCTCACACTCGGCTCTGAGTTCCAGCCTTTACTCACCTGCCTTTGTCTCAGCTATGATCCTCTGAGGTCTGGGTGCTTCTTAGGCTCACTAAAGTAGTCCTCATGGCTCTTGCCCATCCTGGGAGTATGCCATCTCTGTGCGCGCATTTTCTATTCTCTGTTCCATCCAGGCAGGTATTGCCTGAGGCATAACCTTTGCTCACAGGGCCTGCATTACCATCCTGGATCTGTTCTGCCAGCGTCTGCCACTGGAGAAGATGCCCAGCTTTCTCTGGCTTCCCAGAGAGACAGGGATTGTCTCTCCAAAATATCCCCAGTGGTGTAAGCCCTATTGTTCCCACTGCTGCTGATGATGCTCTATGCCGTGGGGCACCACCTCTCCCTCTTCCGTATGGTTCCTTAAGTCCACCATCTTCTTTTTGCCCCTGGTGCCACAGAATTAGCACAGACCACAACAGCACACTCCCTGTCCACTCCTCTCTAGAAAATGCTCAAGAATCTAGACTTCATGGGGGACAGGCTTCCAGACCTTGGGGTGAAAGTGGAGGGGAGTTCTGGGAGTTCAGAATTGCAGGTAAAGAATGTATACAGTTTTATGCCTTGCAGGAGAATGCCATGGCACCCTAGGATGGGAAGAAGGTCCGGTTTTTAGAGTGTCTCTCCTGTGGGATAAAATGGGAGGATGTTTGAACTCTGCTCACTTGTTTGTAGAAAGTATACTATGAGCCATTCTCATGGCAGAGGGGATTCTCATCCACTTGGCCATTGATTTTGTACCTATTGTTTGTACCCTTGGGATCACAGCTTGCCTCAGCAGAGTTGATGTGCATTCTTCAACCTTCTTTCTTGGCTCAGCTCCAAACCATCAGCTCACTTGCTAAACTTCTGTCCTTTAACTCTCCTTCTGGACAGGAGCCTCTGTGGAAAGATGGCTCCAGTTGGCCATCTTACCTCTGCCCCCCCCCAATGATTTTTAATAAAGTTTGTTTTAGGACAATTTTAGGTATATTAAGTAATTGGGATGATAGTATGAATTGCCATTCCCAATTTCCTCTATTATTAATATCTTACATTAGTATGGAACATCATTTATAATTGGTGGTCCAATATTAATACAATATGGTGGGCTGGGTGCCGTGGCTCATGCCTATAATCCTAGCACTCTGGTAGGCTGAGGTAGGTGGATTACTCTGAGCTCAGGAATTAGAAACCAGCCTGAGATACTTTACTAAGAAAACTATATTCCAGCTCCATCCATGTAAACATAAAAGAGGTAAAATCTCCATCTTTTTTAAGTCTGCATAATATCCTATGGTGTACATACACCACAACTGATTAATCCAATCTATGGTCAATGGGCACTTGGGCTTCTTCCATGACTTAGCAATATGTCAAATCTACTGAGTGTAGAGTGTAAATGTCATAACATAATAATTAAGAAAATGCAGTGAAGGCTATGTTAATCAGTTTGGTGTAAGTACTTCAAATTGTATATAAAACCAGCTAGCACATTGTAACCCATAAATGCATTAATGAACACAGCTATGATTTTAAAAAATAAATTAAAAAAATGAAAATACAAAGGAAAAAAATGAAAAGAAACCAACCTGATCAAGAACTAGACCCTGTCTCTAAAAATAGTGGGGTGCAGTGGTAGGTGCCTGTAATCCCAGCTACTTGGGAGGCTGAGGCAAGAGGATCTCTTGAACCCATGAGTTTGAGGTTGCTATGAGCCATGACACCAGGGCACTCTACTGAGCTTGACCAAGTGTGACTTTCCAAAAAAAAAAAAAAAAAATGTTACCCAGACTCTATACTTTATTCTAATTTCCTTAGTATCTGCCTAATGCCTTTTTTTCCATGTGGATGGCCTATCTACCTAGAATACTGTTGGCTGTAGCAGTTTCTCAGAGTTCCCTTACTTGTGACAACCTTGGCACATTTAAAGAGTTCTGTTGAGATGTTTTGTCTCTTCCCTGGGATATGTTGGATGTTTTTCTTATGATTAGACTGAGGTTATGGGTTTTTGTGAAGAAGACCACAGAGGTAAAATGCCATTCTCCTCATATCATATCAGGGATGCAACAAAATATTGACCTTGATATTAATCTTGGTCACCTTCCTGGGACAGTATTTGTCAGTTTTCCCTAAAGTTATTTCTTCTTCCTTTTCCTTGCTTTACTCTTTAAAAGTAAGATAATATGTGCAACCCGTGTTTAAGAAATGAGAATTATGTTCCCCCTCTTTGAGAGCAGAATAACTATACAAATTATTGAATATTTTTTGCACATATTTATTTTTACTTTAGTAATTACTTATTCAATCATTTATTCATATTTCTAGGGATTCCAGATATTTATTTTATATATTGAGTTATAATCCAATACTGTTTTATTTCATATTTTTCTCAAATTCTTCCAGCTTTGGGTTAGAAAGCTCTTTTAGTTGCCTCTTGTGTCTTTTTTATATACCCCCATTACTCTGAATATTTGTGTTTGGTTGAGTTTATTTTTGAACATGTCCCTAACTTTATTGCATTCTCATCTCATACAATTCCTGCTACAGTCCTACAATCAGCAATTCATCAAAGCAGTCTTTTTTTCTTCTATTAGAGAATGATACTAGAAGCTGTGTTGTAAATGTGTCCTTAGATTATTATTTCATCTAGGGCTCTGTACTGCCAGAGCAAGGAAATGTGTGTGTGTATTAGCAATGAATATGCATATATCTATACAGATTTTTTTACAGATTTCTATATATAACATCTGTATTTCTATTAAACTAAATATGCATTTATACTGGTATCTTTAATTAATTCACTATTGAATGGACCATTGTAGCTTCTTCCCCTTGGTAATCTGTATCCTCCCAGTCCAACAGTAAAAATCCAGGATCACACTCTCCATCAATCCATGAACATGATTTTTTTTTCTATATTTTGCAGATTTTGAAAAAAATATTTCTGTGCTTCTTCTGGAACCAGAAAAGAGCCTGAATAGCCAAGGAAATCTTAAAAAAAAATAATAAATCTGGAGTAATTGCATTAGCAGACTTCAAACTATACTTCAAGGCTCTTATAACCAAAACAGTATGATATCAGTGAAAAAAAACAATAGACATATAGAACAATGGAACAAAATAGAGAACCCAGATATAAAACTATCTACTTCTAGTCAACTGATCCTTCACAAAAATAGACAACAACACACACTGGGCAAAAAAAGTCCTATTAAATAAATGGTACTGAGAAAATTGTATAATAGCCACATGCAGAAGAATGAAATAGGATCCCTAACTCTCTCCACTTACAAAAATTAATTCAAGATGAATAAAAGTTGTAAATGTAAGTCATGAATTCATAAGAATTCTAGAGGAAAATGTAGGAAAAATATTCTAGTAAATTGGCCTAGGAAAAGAATGTATGCACTTTGGTCCCATACAATTTGGAAACATGGTGTCTTGGACAGCAATGTGAAAGTTGAGTTTCAAGTCCCAATTTGAATCTACACTTTACAACTTAGTAACTATGCAAACTCTCAGAAAAGTACTTATTATCCTAATTCTCAGATTTTTTTCTTCATAAAATAAGTATATTTTTTAGCTCTCATTTTATCTTTGTTAGAAGATCCACATGCAAAAATAGATTTGAAAGTACATGTTTGCAAATTATAGAAAGCAAAATGAAAAGAATCTAAAGTCATTATTTGCAAGTGTGTGTTTATGTGTGTGTGTCAGTGTCTGTATGCTAAACTTTGATATCTTTTCTGCAAGCATTTACAAATTACCCTTTCTACTAATGTCTTCCCTTCCTGAAAAACTTTGCTTTGCTTTCTCTTTGGTGAATTAATGAATGTTCTCCTTTCTGAAGTTCTTCCTTCCCTCCCTTCTTCCTTCACCCACTCTCCCTCTTTCCTTCCTTCTGTCATTGTGCTTTCCACACACACATATACATAACTTTCCATACAACACCCTTCATGTGAATGAGACATTAAAAGTTTAGCAGTCATCCTAGCTATGTAATTATCACTTTGTCCTTACCACCATCATAAAACAAAAATAATTGTCCTGTAAACACCATTTCATAAGTTAAATGGTCATTTCTCATGTAAGCATATTTTATTCTGACTTAACCAATTTTGAAAAGCAGAAAAAAGCTTACCCCTCCCCCAAATATAGGTTTTAATTTCCATCGACTTGGAATGCTAATGCTAAGGGGAAAAATAATTCTACTTGGGATTTAGAGCTACTATAGAGTTTAGTGAGAGATTAAAAAAATAAGAAAACTGATACTGATTATGTGTATACTTTGGTCCAGATAAAATCGTAGTTATTTCACATACAGATCAATATCAAAAAGCCCATTTTTCAGTGAGGTTCTTGATCAAAATTAGTGAGGTTTAGTAACTGGACCATGGGTCAAGAGCACACCCAGAATTAGAGAATAAGTCTGATGGTTGTGAAGACACAGGTACCTTCTGCCATACAGGGTTATTTCACTTTGTTTAGAGAAGAAATGTTATGTTGTGTACATGCAAAGTTATGTTCTTATCATCTGCAAGCAATTTATTGGGCAATTTTGGATATAGTTCTGGCTCTTCTAGGCTCTTTCAGATAACACAGCAAAATAATAATAATAATAATATTTATGATAGAATGTGTCTCATTTCCAACCCATAGCATGTAACTAATTTTGTGTGGAATGCTGAATCTATATGATGCTAAGGATGAGCTCATACTGATATTTAATCTATCACCACATAGGCTATTCTAGCTTTTCCCCATTGGCTTATGTGTAAACTCCCACTCCAACAATGAGAAGCACGGTTCCTGCTGAGGGCCTTTCCAGATACTCAATTGTTCTATGTTGGTATACATATATAGCAGTATGAGAACTGTTAGCTTGTCCACCATAGCAAACAGCATTGGAACTAGATTACAGTGTTTATCTGCAATTCATTTAGCCATTAATCTTGTTGGTATTTATCACTCATTTCCAAAGTTACTTAGGTCTGCACGAGTTGTCTCTTACATTTCAAATTCAGTTAATTCTCTTATCACAGTCTCCTTGGATTGCACAACCTTCTAAATGATAACATGTGTAAGAGAGTAATTGACTTTCAGATATTAATACATATCCTGAAATTTTGATATAAAGAATTACTCATTTCAGGAATCTTTTTGCCAGTTTCTTGGGATTTTCTGGGTAGATAAGCATGCTATCTTTAAACAAAGACTATTTTGCCTCATTCTTTCATTTATGTATATACACCTGTGCATATACACAGACATATATTTTATTTATTTTTCTACTCTTATCATACTTCCTAGAACTTCCATTTATGTTGCATAGTAGTGGTAAAATGGAATATTTCTGCCTTTTTGTCTTTTTCCAGGACTTAGGGAGAAAGCATTGGACTTCTTGCCATTAAGTGTGACATTAGTTGTTTAATTTAAAGATCACATTAAGGAAGTTCTCAATTCCTAGGTTACAAAGGCATTTTGATCATAAAAAATTTTATCTACATTATCAAATTTGTGGACATACACTACTTTACAATATTCCTTTATCATTCTTTGGATGTCCACAGGATCAGTAATGATGAGCCCTTCTTCATTTCTCATATTGGTAATTTGTATCCTCTTTCTTTTTTTCATTAGCTTGGAAAGAGATTTCCCAATTTTATTTTTATTTTCAAGAATAACCTTTGATTTTGTTGTTTTTTTCTCTACTGTTTTTAATTTCATTGATTTTTGTTCTTATTTATATTATTATTTTTGTTTTATTACTATTTATTATTTTTTTTTCTGCTTGCTCTAGGCTTAAATTGTTTTATTTTTATAATATCTCAAGTGGAAACTGAGCTTATTCACTTAACATCTTTCTTCATCTTTCTACTATATGTGCTTAATCCTACAAATTTCACTGCATCAGTACTTTTTTTGCTGCATCTTGCAAATTTTGATGAGTAATATTTTAATTAATTTCAATATTTTAAAATACCTTTTTCTTTGTTAGAAAAGCTTTAGGTTCATAGTAAAATTGAGAAGAAAGTGCAGCAATTTTTCATATATCCCCTGCCCCTACACAGGACGTCCCCCATCAGAATGTACATTTGTTACAGGTCTGTGTTTTATATTAGGGCTCACTCTTGGAGTTGAAAGGTTTATGAGTTTCGACAAATGTATAACAATATGCATCTGCCATTATAGTATAATATCAAGTATTTTCTCTGCACCAAAAATCCTCTTTTCTCTGCCTATTTGTCCCCCCCTTCCTCCATCAACATCTGGCCACCATAAATCTTTTATCTAATCCCATGTTTGGCCATATTCATAATGGCATGTAATTGGAATTACACAGCATGTGGCCTTTTAAGGTTGGCTTCTTTTACTTAATAATATGCATTTAAAGTACTCCCATCTATTTTTATGGCTTAGTAGCTCATTTCTTTCTAGCACTGAGTAATATTTTATCATTTGCATGTTACAGAGTTCATTCATTCAGCAACTTAAGGACGTCTTGGTTACTTCTAGGTTTTGCAATTATGAATAAAGCTGCTCTCAACATCTGCAGGCTTTTGCATGAATATGAATTTTTGACTACTTTGGGTAGATACCAAGGTGTATGATTGCTGGATTGAATGGTAAGAGTATATTTAGTTTTTAAAGGACTGTTAAACTATCTTCCAGAATGATTACACATTTTCATTCGCATTAGCAGTAAGTAAGAATGCTTGTTGCTCTAGAAATAATAAAATTTCTCTGGAGACTTCTTATTTGCCCCATGAATTATTTAGAAATGTATTGTTTAATCTCTAAATAACTGATGATTTTCTAGTTACATTTATTATTGATCTCTGATTTAATTCCATTATGATCCAAGAGTGCATTTGTCAGCCCAAGGTGCTATGTTATAACAAAATATATAGTCTGAGTTACCCTAAAAGTAGAAATTTATTTTCTCACAGTTCTAGAAGCTATAATTCCAAGATCGGAGTGAGAATATGTACAAGTTCTCTTGTGGACTCTTTTGCTGCATTGCAGATAGCTGCCTTTTCACCAAGTGCTCATGAGATGGGGGAGAAAAAAAGATGAGAGAGAGACAGCACACACAAGCTCCTTGGTGTCTCTGAGATTTCATCTCAAGTTAATTATCTCTTGGGTGACGCCTGTGGCCCAAAGGAGTAGGCACTAGCCCTATATGCTGGAGGTGGCGGGTTCAAACCCAACCCCAGCCAAAAACTGCAAATAAATAAATAAAATAAAAAATAAAGTTAATAATCTCTCAAAGACCATCTACAAATACTATCACCTTGGAGGCTAACACTACAACCAACGAAAATGGGAGTGGGGGGGAGGACAATTCAGCCCATAAAGTAAGTCATATTTTATATTATTTCTATTTTCTTTAATTTGATAAAGTTTCCTTATGGCCCAGAATGAGGTCTGTTTTGATTAATATCCCATCTGAGTTTGAGAAGAATGTATATTCTTCTATTGTTGGATGAAGTAATATCCATTAGATCTAATCGTTTTTGCATTTCCCCCAAACAAATCCTTCTTAAGCAGAGTCTGGGCCTTGCAATTCTTGCAGTATAATCCCCCGTTACGTTGATGTGGTAGTAGAGTGGGGAGGAGAAAAAAGCATTCTAGAATCTTATGCTTAAGTGTCAATCCTTTTTTTCTATACTTGAGTTGTTTTGGTTTTCAAGACAGATTTGTTGAGGGATAATTGATTTACAAAACATTGCAACTATTTAATGTGTACAATTTGATGAATTTGGGCATGTACCTACGTCCATGAATTCATCACCCCCATATCTATCACCTTCAAAAGTTTCCCTGTGTCTCTAGATATACATATGTGTGTGTGGTAAGAACAATTGATGTGAGATCTACACACTTAACAAAATTTAAAGTGAATGATACGGTATCATTGGCTATGAGAACACTGCTGTGTAGCAAATATCTAGAACTAATTCTTCTTGCATAACTAAAATATTGGCAAGGTTCTTAACTTTCCTTTACATCATTTATTATATGAGGATTATCTCAAATATTGTATTTATATTAACACTTTATAGGTGCTTAATAATTTTTAATGGATAATTCCATAAATGACTTAATGAAACTCTATGTAAAGCAAATAGCAAAATGTTTTGTGCTTATTATGTGCTAAAAAAAATGGTTGTTAGTGTTGCTGTTATTTTAAATATCCTAAAGTAGCAAGAAAAAATGACATTTTATGGCAATAGTTATAACAAGAATAACTCCGTTCAGCAGTTTTGAAAACCAAAGAAATATCTATGTTTATTTGAAAGTAGAAAGGCAGGAGTCATATCAGGCTCTCATTTTTCATCCTACATATGCTCTATCTCATTATTTAATGTATGAAGATATGACAGTAACTGTGTACTCTTCTCTAATTCTCCCACAGGGAACAGAAACACAGAGGGATATTCAGGTGTAAACCATTCATATCACACTAGAAGAATTTGAGGCCCAAAGATATTGAATAATATCCTCACATTACATAGCTAGGTACAGTTTTCTTCTAAACAAATTTGATGCACTTTACACCTGCTCCCCAGGCTTGCATAGTTTATAATATCTTGTAGCTTTCAAATATTTCAGTCTAATGAAACAGCTATTAATTCGTCAGTTTTAAAATCAACTGAAAATATCTCCAGCCCATGCTTTGATGAATACAGCCTGCAGCGTTTCCCCAAAGTAATTCTTCTCCTTGATTATGTTCTTGGAGATTAATTTGTATACATAAAGCCATTCTCTCAAAAATAGGGAGATTGCATTGTCCATTTGTTTGACAAGAAATGATTTTAGATTATCTCATAACAAGTAATTTAAAAGGAGCATTTTGAATCCAAAGGCTTTTCAAAAGGCTCGATGATAGGTGAATGAAAAAAGAAGCTGGGAAAAGATTGCACTTAGGATAAAGAAGAAAACAGGTAAGGAAAATATATCTGAGGTTTTTGAAAGAATAATTTTGTTTAAAATACTGTTGTGCTGATATCTTTAATAAGAAAATAATTCAAAATTTGTCATTTCAGTCGTCTACATTAACAACTCATAGAGGCATCTTACTAATGATTTTACTTTCATCTCTATTGCCAAACTGTTACACCAACTATGAAACATATATTTTCTGTGAATTTCTTACCAAGTGCAATATAGCTCTCTGACTAAAGCCTTATACATATATATATATAATAATAGGGGGGAAAAGCCATGGATTTTTAATTAAGGTAATCTGAGCCTAGCACCACCATTTACTGTGAAACTAAGAGCAAATTATTTAAGTGCTATGATTAAGCTCAGTGATTTTATTGGTAAAAGCTGACATTATGAAATCTGGCTTTCATGCTTACTTTAAAAGTTAGTGAAAAAATACAAATCACAGTATAATTCTTGATATGTAATTGATATGTGAATTGACCAGAATAGTAGCTGCCAGTATTACTATTGTCTATGCATTCTAACAGACTTTATGAAGATAACCTTCTTCTTCTTAACCTGCATTGACCTCTTTAAACTCTGTACTCCTTATTGATGTTTCCAAGAGAAACAGAAGTGATGCTTCAATCACATGGAGTATTTTCATCTGATAGTTGAGCACAACTTCTGCCTCGAGACTTTTCTTTCATTCCTGCTTGATAAGTAGCATCAATCTGAGGGTAGCAAGGTGACAATACTTCCCATTTTCCTATAAATCTCAGAACCTGGGGAGATTATTTTATTAAGTAAATACTAAAGATTGAGTTTGTATTGAACATCTTCTGAGAACCAAGTATGCATTAATAAAGATAGATTTATGCCTCAAAGATTTTATTTTTTCCCACGGAATTTAGATAAATAAAGTAGATAGTGCCTATAGTGGATGTATGGACAAAGTTAGCAGGAACTCAGAGAAGGGAGCACTCGAACAAGTCAGGAAAATCAGAAAGTGTTTTCAAAAGAAATGGAGCTAAAGAGTGTCAGAGTTTAGAGGAAAACAATGGCAGAGTATTCCAGGTAAAGATAGACAAAACCTCTCAGCTGTCATGTTTTATAATATATACAGGAAACTAAGGTAAAAAGGTTTACCTTTAGGCTTTAGATTATAAATTATAAAAGGGAAAGTGTCAGAGATTCAGATCAGAGCAGCAGATTATCAAGGACCATGCTAAAGACTCTGACTTTTAGTCTGTAGGTAGAGGCAAACCATTGAAGTTCACTAAATAGGTGAATCACAGAATCATGTCATTTTTATATGAGTCCCCTATCAAGCCTTGTGTAAGGAGAACTAGAACAGAAAGGAGTTCATGAGGGTATGACCCATGTAAGGGCCTCTGCAATTGTCTATGTAAAGCTGATGTGGGCTTGGATAGAAGTTTCAGTGAGAAAGAGTGCTTCAGGACGCTTTTGGGTTTAGCAATTTTAAGACAAAAATAAAGAAAATGAGCAGTCTAATGACATAACACATTTCTAGATTGGGAAATAAAATCATTAAAGTGGTCACAAACCAAAATCTGAGAATAAAAAGTAAACTAGAAATTGGAAAAATAAATTAATTTGGAAGTACGTTGTATTTGAAGAATCTACGGGACATCCAGTGTGACATATGCAATAATTAACTTATAAAATAGGCATAGCATATATTTGTGACCACTGTAAATTCTCATAGAAAGGAAATCCATGATCAGATTTGCATTTTAATTCATGTATTCATGGAAGAGAATAATCTGGCAGCAGTATACTGGAGGAAAGAGATGGTTGCAGGGATCCAGATGACTGCTGGTTATGGAATTATTGTGATTTGGAAGAGGAAATAGATAAAAATGAGAAGAATTGTGAGCTACTAAGATGTCCAAAGAGTAGTTTATGGTCACTATTTTGCTAAAAAGTTGAAATAGAAAAAGCCTAATGACTATCTCCAAATTGCTACTTAGAAGTCTAGGCAGAAAATGGTACATTAGGTGTGCACAATATAGGTCAAAATATTAAGTTGAAAGTGACACAATTATCATTTCTAATTATCTTGCAAAAATAACCAATTAATTGATAATATACAGAAGTCATTTCATAAATTCTTTTTTAATTCCCTCCTATTAAATATGATTTTTAAGGTATGCTTAGAAATGCAGACTCTGGCACCTCAGGTTCAAATATATCTACTTCAATGATTTAAAAAGCAAGGATATTCCCTCTTTAGCTTTTGATTGAAGCAGCCTTAGTCATATACCTATTCCATGAAAATATTATTGTCTTCCTTAAAGTATTATTTAAATATGCTTTTCTGGCACAGTGGAGTTTTTAGCTTCATAGATGGCCTCTATTGTAACAACCTATTGTCTATGTGAAAGAGATTTGAGAACAAGGGAGTGCTGGACTGGAGGACTTGCCAACTGCCTCTTTCTATCTAGTGTGGATAAAAGTGTCTATTTTTCTTATAGTTATTGGGTGTCCTACAAATATATGAGAAAATCAGGTATTTTCCTTATGCATAAGTCTTCCTAATAACATTTGGGCCTGTCAAATTCTACCCTATTTCCCATTAAAGACAAGTCTCTTGTCATCCAACATGTTAGGAAAAACTACCATAGCAATATTTTCTTGCACTTCTATATATTCCAAGTATCAGTCTGCCTATATACTCTACAGACAAGCACCCACTAGTTCATCTTGAAAATGTAGTATATAGTTTAAAATTTGAAGACAGATTCTTATATCAAAATAACAAAAAATATAGAATGGTATGAAACAGCGTGAATCACAGCCAAAGAATTACTCAGATCTAAGAAAGGAAGCAAAAAATAAAGGACTAATACAAACCATGAAGCAAATGGATGGGTGGATTCCTTACTATATGTAAAGTAATACCATGAAATATAAAATATGCATCATTCAACTGCCAGAATCTCATCAGTGGAACTTTCCAATTAGCCCACATAAAATGCAAAGAAGTAAACTGTAAGACCCACATATTAAAAGAAACATAGAAGATTCAAAGTAATCCCAGAATTTTTTAACATTTACAAAACTGAAGTCTCAAAGTACAGAGTTGTTCTGAAAGAGCTGAGGATTTTGGCTTAAATGTACTTTGTTCTAAGAAAAGATTGATTTCTAGATGAACATTTCTAGAATCCACTGGCAATGTGGATCTGTTCACATGATTATAACATTTGGTTGATTTAAATCATAATCACAATATATTAAAAATACTATCTACATAATTCTAAAATTAAATTTGCATGACATTTATTGAATGGTATCACTTAGATTGATCCTAAAATTATCTGGCCAGAATCGATGATTTTCAGCCAGTGTTTGTGGATTTACAGGTTGCATGTGGTCAGAGGCAAAATATCCCCAAGATGGGATAATCAATAGAAAAATATTCTAAAGCAAAGAAAGGAGATGGTGAAGTCTGATGAAAGCCCAGCTTTGAAAAACAGCTGACTTCTTTCTCAACATGCAAGTAAGTGGAAAACCTAGCAATTTTTCAAATATGATTATAAATAACACATTTATAATTACCTAAAAGTAACAAAAAATGTAGACTAATTTTAAGGAGGTAACATTTTAGAATAGAATAATTATTTTGAATCCTCTAGACACTAATATAACTCTGTGTGTTACTAATAAAAAATAAAATAAATCAAGTTGTCATTTCAAAATATTAACATATGATATCAGGCAGCACCCTCATGAGTGGGATTAACCCCTTGTAAAAGAGGCCTACAAAAGCATTTTTGCCTCTTTTGCCACATAAGGATGAGGAAAAGGTACAATCTATAAAGCAGAGTGTAAGCACTCACAAAAGATGTTATATCGTTACTGCGTAGATCTTGAACTTTTGTTATAGTATCCTGAATCAACTAAGATGATATCTTTCTTCCTAAAACATGAGATTTAAGAAAAAAAGAACATTTTTTTCTCAACACTAGAGTTCTAAATTATGGAAAATGGAAAATACCTAAAAAATCCATGCCAAAAAACTAGTGTATATATATAGGCATATAATATTTATAAATACTCACTGCATTTCAAAATATACAGAAAAAGCATGATTTTAATTATATCTCCTTATATTCATAAAAATTCTATATGACAATTATTAAAACCATTCTGAATGGAAAAAGGAGAATCTGTTTTCTTCATTCTAATAATTCTGGGAATAGCTTGGATAGGCTAACCTTCCTGCATATAACAATTTTTAAATCCAAAGTGTGGTTTTAAAAATATATGTAGTCACTGGGATGTGACTAAACTCAAGAAGAAAAATGTAAGACAGTCTGTCTTACTAGACAAACTATGGAATGTGTGATTTGTAATATTACAGTCTATTGCCCAAGGGCACTTTATAATCCTCAAAATATGTGTAGCAAAAAATAAACAGTTTTGTTGGCTTGAGATATCAGATAACAGATTTCAGGGGTGGTAGAATATCTACAGAGTTAATGAGATTTGGGGAGGATTCCTGAAAAGAGGTAGGCTTCAATATTTGTACATAAAATTTATCCAAATACTTGGCTGATCATTATACCACATATATTGAAGACAGATTTCAGATGTCCCAGCAAGAATGCATCAACTAAAACATATTTCAGAAGCTTCTTTCTGCAAAAGAGACAAAATTTATTCAGAGTTTGACATTAGGCAAGTTAATTGCTCACAAAAATAGAAAACACTTCTCAGAAAACATGAAGGAATCCAGATCCTCTGAGCCATGTCACTCAAACAGCTACTATTCCATCAAGATCATCAAACATGTCAAACATAGAAAGTCAGGATGTAAACAGAAGAAAAAAACACCAGCCATTAGTAAACCAAACCAGAGATGACCCAGATATTGAGATAATAGATAAGAATGTTTAGGCAGGTATAATCAATATTTATAGTAATTTAAAAAAAATCTACTGAATGAGTGAACTGGAATGGAATCTCACTATAGAAAAGGAAATTACAAAGGAAAGCAAACAGAAAATCTAGGACTAAAAGTTAAAAAAAAAAAACCTGAAAAATAAATTACTAGACTTCAATTAATGGAAGGTAGAAGACTGGAGAAAAAGTCTGCATACTTAAAGATAGAGCCATAGAAATTAATAAATCCAAAGAGCAAAAAGAGAGGAAAGATGAAAAAAGCAATGAACACAAAGACTTATGAGATGATGGAGAGAGTAAATTAAAGAAGTGTAATTAGAGTTTCAGAGAGGAGGAAAAAAAATAGGGCAGAAAAAATTTTTAAAAAAAAGACTCAGATCTCCTGAATTTTAGAAATATCCGTAAGATCAAAGAAGGTCCATGAAACCCAAACAGAAAAATAAGGGAAACAAACAAACAAACAAAAACACATTCAGGTGCACCATCATCAGAGGTTTGGACTAGCATTTTAATCTAATTACTCTGCCAGAGCAATACAGAAATTTGAAACAATAAAATGATACTTGGCTTGCACCCAATACCAGCATAAGCTCAGTGGTAGAAGTTGGAAATAAATAAATTAAAAGAGAGGAGAGACAGGGGGCTGTATCAGAAACCATTTTTTAAGAAGAAAGGAAAATACACATGGAATATGGCCCTTAGACTGTCTTCTCAAGGGCTTGGGACAGAATTAACAAAATAATAGATCCAGTCTTCTCCTGAGTTCAGATGTGAAGAGCGGCCTGCCTGGGCAAATGTGCTGAACTCTAAATATTCAGCTCTTGTCCATATTAGAAAGCTGTTTCACTTTCAGAACCAATTATTTGACTTTTTCACTTCTGTGCTGGAGAAACAAATTCAACCTTATTAATCGCTATTTCATTTGATACCTGTAACAATAATATGCTGATTTTAGCAGCAGTGTAGCACTCAAAGTACAGTTGTAGATTTTCGAGACAGGTATAGATTTATAATTCAGCAACATCACTTTCCAGTCCAGTGACCAAATTCAGCAAAAACAGGATAACATTACAGAAGATAATAGCACAAATTATTTTTGGAGTAATTATTATGAGTCGGGCACTGTTCTAAGTGTTTGTGTTTTAATTTGTTTTGTTTTCATGAAAACCTAACAAGATCTTATTTTGTTATCGTATCATTCTTGTTATTCCTATTTTGTAATCTAGAAACATAGATAATTCAGATTCAATTCTGTTAAATTTACAATCCCTTCTCCATCACCTCTATAAGGTTGTTATTAGGGAAACATGATGTTTTACTATCAATGCACCAATACCATCAACCTGACTTCTTCCTCTACTAATGCTCCTCTGTCACTGTTATTACCACCACTTTAACAAATACAACAATCATTATGTTCCAGAAATGGTGATACACACTTTTATGACAATTATAGTAATTGTCATATTAAATCCTTATAAAAACTCTATGGAATAAGTGCTATTGTTATTCCCATTTTAACTAAGAAGCTGATTTTTTAACTTAGCAGGTCATGCAGATAAAAAGAGGTAGGGTCAGCTTTAAAATTTATGTAAGGAATCAATCTAGTAAATTATTAATGAAGAAAAACTGTGAGGATAATGAGAATGATGATAATGTAAATTCTGGAAGGTTTTATTAATAAAATTTCTCCACAACAAACACTTACTTACCTTAAAGTCTGCAGCCTAACAGTCTGACCCATCCATAATCAGCAATTGAGATCCTAAATTTAAAACCTGTATCACAGAGCTCACACTGTAACTTTAAAATACTAGTCTCAAAGAGCTTATTACTATAAACCTGACAAACTGGATTATATTGTTTCTCTTTAAATAGTGGATTGAAGTGGCATTTTAATGTAAATGCTCTGGATTGAAATAGTTATTCTAATTGCAGCAGAAAATAAAAAAGGACGACCTCAAGGAAATAAAAAAAAAGTAGTTGCAAAAATTTGAAAATCACCACAATGGATAGAGAAAATTACTCCAATTAATTTAATCGTCAATGAGGTCATCCCAATAAACTACTGAACACACATGCTGTTAACTATGAGTCGTGAAAAATAGATAAAATATGTTTTGAACACTTTATTTTTAAATGCAAAGTTCATATTAAACATTCAAACATATTATGGTAACATTGAATCTTAATATGTGTTAACACAGATAGTATATGGTATTAGGCAAAGTGAGAAATTGAATCTTGGGATTTACTCCAATCTCTGCTAAAAACTATAAAAGGCCAAAAATATTTCACCAATGTTGAGTGCATATCAGAATAGCTTCAAAGTCCCTTCCATCTCTACTCTTCATTGCTTTCATTGGAATTTTTTTGAAATACGCTGAAATGGAAGTCTTTATTCAAAGCTTGTCTGATAAATTAGGAAGTAATGTCAGGGACAATAAGTTAATGAGTATACTCTAATGTGCTGTAACTGTGGATGCAAAACAAAATAATCCCCATGATTCCCAACTACCCATCAAAATGTATGAATTTTTTCTTTTTCTTTTTTTTTTTTTTTAGAGACAGAGTCTCACTTTGTTGCCCTCAGTAGAGGGCTGTGGCATCACAGCTCACAGTAACCTCCAGCTCTTGGACTTAGGCAATTCTCTTGCCTCAGCCTCCCAAATAGCTGGGGCCACAGGTGCCCACCACAATGCTCAGCTATTTTTTGTTGCAGTTTGGCTGGGGCCGGATTTGAACCTGCCACCCTCTGTATATAGGGTCAGCACCCTACTCACTGAGCCACAGGTACCACCCATTAATTCTTAAATAAAAGTTTACTAACCATCTCAGGAGAAAGGTTTTAAAATGTATGCCTTAACCAGCCACTGTGGCTTACACCTGAAATCCTAGCACTTTGGAAGGCTGAGGGAGGAGAATTGCTGTAGGCCATGAGTTCAAGACCAGCCAGGGAAAATTAGTGAAACCTTGTCTCTAAAAAAAAAAAAATTAGCCAGGTGTGGTGGTACACACCTGTAATCTCAGCCACTGGGGGTGAGAGTGGAGGCTGAGGTAAAAGGATTGTTTGAGCCCAGAAGTTGGAGGCTGCAGTGATCTATCATGATGGCACTACCCTCTAGCACCATAGTTTCTCTATCTTTATAGCTTTTAGACTTTTTTCCTGTGATTCAATTACTAGTTCATTATGATGTCTGCTTAGGTTTTTTATTTTTATTATTTTTAATGAAATCATTTGGTGCTAAATATTTTCCTTCAAAAACAGCTCTTTTTCTGCTTCTTGAAGGATATGGTATTTAGCACCACCATTTTTGTCATTGTTTTTTAGCATTATACAATTCTTTTTGAACTAGGCAATATCAAGATTTATTTGCACAATTTTAAGTAGTTATCTCCTATTGTTTTCTTTTCATAAAATTGGTTTTTATTTTTATCAAACAATATTCATGTTATTTTCTTTTGTAGATAATGTATTCCCTTTTCCAGAGTTCAGAACTATTTCTCGAATATGCTAAATGTATATCTTTATCCCTCTGCTCTGCTTAGAAATAAACAATGATTTCAATCTGCCAAATGAAGTATTTCTACATCTCCTAGAAATATTGTTTTCTCATGAGTTTACTTATTGCCTTTTTTTCATGCATTACTATGATTCACAGATTATATATTATGATATATTCTCAAAACCTCATATGTTTGGCTTCATTATTTTTATTTCTATTTCTTTGCCTATTTTCCCTGTGGATTAAAATAATGCCTTTTACCTGAATTTCTGGGCTATTATATTCTTTAATTCTTCTTCTAAATTTCCTTATTAGCATGATAAATTTCTAACAGTCCGCCCAACATATATTTTCTTCTTTCCTACGTAACTAATTTTCAATATTGTTTGGTCAAGCAGCCAACAAGTATGTTCATCTTCTTAGACTCTCTTGCATTAAATGGTGGCCAAAGAGCTCAGCTCTAGCCAATAGAGTAGAAGTAGAGATTGCTGGATGTGGGGGATATCCAGGAACTTTTAAAAAATGGACAAACTTATCTGCCACGCTCTTTTTCTCTTTACCCTTTCTTGCACGGAATTCTTATTAGTGCAGGAATAACGCTCCTACCATGGGGACAAATTTTACAAACTAAAGAGCATGGGCTAAAGAGTAAAATCTTGGGACATGTACAAAATTCTATAATATCAGTGCCATTCCTTATCTACTTATTTCATGCCTTCTCCTTGTGTGAGAAAAATAAATCTTGTCTTGTTAAGCCACTGTATGACAATCATTCTGTTAATTTCAATTTCAGCTGAATATATTTCAAACTGATACAATTACAAATCACGATTTGGTTTTAGTTTCGATATCAAAAAGGTAGGGGTGTGTGTGCATGTGAGTATGTAGGAGTGACATATTTTATTAGTCACTTTTAACTCTTTTCTGACCTAGATACCTTTCAATGGGGGTAATTTTTCTTTGCTTCTACATTCCTGTTCTGGTCAACTGGTAGGAGTGCTGTAAGCACTAGGATCGCTCAGGAAACAGCAGCTGGGGTAGTATCTGTGGTCACACAATTGTGGTGAGGAAGAAGTGAAGTTGCCAGGTTCCTGCTGTGGTTCCCTGATCTCTGCTCTTCAGGCCACTTACATTCTCTTCCCCTCAAGCGCAGGGAAAGCCAAAGTGTTCATTCAGCTCTTTTCTTTTATGAGAGGATTCAGGATGACCTGGTACAGTTATCCAAGTTAATTATAAAATTTTCATTCATTAGGTGTTCACAGATTTAAAGTCCAATTTCCTTTCCTGATTTGCTACAATGCTAATTTTCTATCACTTTCTTGGTCCTCAGGATTAAAAACCCTGGGTCATGTCTTTACCAAAAGCCAGCAAAGCCTACTACAAACCTCACAGAAACTGCATTTGTATATGGTTGCCAGAAGTCTGTTTACATATGGAGAGGTGAGTAACTAACTTGAAAATGGAGAGGAAGGGAAGAAGGGTACTGAACCAGTGTTTGTGTTTTGATTTGATTCTGTTTTACTGATTTGTTTAGATTCAACATTCAGATTTTTACAACAGCATCATTACATTATTTCTATAAGGTTTTTGTTTTTCTTTGCATTTATCTGAATTATCTATTTCTTGATACTTTCCAAATACTTTATTAAAGAAAATCTTTTCAAACATTATATTTATGTTTTAAATCAGTGGTCCCCAGCCTTTTTGGCACCAAAGACTAGTTTCATGGAAGATATTTTTTCCATGAATAGGGTGGGTCATACAAGCTAGATCCCTTGCATGCACAGTTTACAGTGGGGTTCACCCTCCTATGAAAATCTAATGCCACTGCCTCTGTTGTGACAGAAGGCAGAGCTCAAGCAGTGATGCAAGGGATGGGAAGCAGTTATAAGTACAGATGAAGCCTTGTTGGCTTTCCCACTGCTCACCTCCTGCTTTGCAGCTCAGCTCTTAACAAAGCCGCAGACCAGTACTGGTCCACACCCTGGAGGTGGAAGGCGAGAGTTTTAAACTATTTCTCATTAAAAGTACAAGCCTTTTACTTATTAAATTATTGGCATATTCTGTCATAATATTTTGTTCATTTCAACACTATTTTTCTTATTATAATTATTTTAGATTTTTAAAAATTTTAGGATTGTAAATTTCCAATATAAACATAATAAATAATATTTAACTTATTTCCATTTACTTATTTGTATATTTCCATGGGATACAAGTGCAATTTTGCTATGTTCATATATCATAACATGGGTCAGTCAGGGCCTTCTGTGCATCCATCACTGGAGCAATGCACATCCCAAGGCAACCCTCCATCATCCACCTCCCTGCCAACTACACACTCTTCCAAATCTCCATTGTTCATTACTCTACACTGTGCGGTCAAGTACACAAATTATTAGGCTCCCCCTTATAACTAAGAACATAAAGTCCTTCTGTGTCTCAGTTGTTTTACTTAAGATAATGGCCTCCACTTCCATCTATGTTACAACAAAAGACACAATTTTACTTATTTGTTGTACATTTGCTTTTGAGATCTTGGTCAAGAATTTTTTGCCTAGAGCAGTGTCCAGAAATTTTTCCCTAGGTTTTCTTCTAATATTTTTATTTTTAA
The DNA here is from genome assembly GCF_027406575.1 of Nycticebus coucang. NCBI lineage: Eukaryota > Metazoa > Chordata > Mammalia > Primates > Lorisidae > Nycticebus > Nycticebus coucang. Next base: position 75,768,191 of record NC_069793.1, read on the forward strand.
AACATTATATTCAAGTTTTTAATCCATCTTGATTTCCTTTTTCTATTTATTTATTTATTTATTTATTGTTGGGGATTCATTGAGGGTACAAAGAACCAGGTTAAACTGATTGCATTCGTTAGATAAAGTACCTCTTATAATTGTGTCCCTCCTCACAAAAGAGTGTCACACACTGTGATCCCCACACCCCTTCCTCCATCCCTCTCTTGGCTCTCCCCTGCCCCAACTCCCATCGTGTACTAGGTCATTAATTGTCCTCATATCAGAATTGAGTACATGGAATTCTTGCTTCTCCATTCTTGTGATGCTTTACTAGGAATAATGTGTTCCTCTTCCATCCAGGTTAAAACAAAATGCTCTTTTAATGGCTGAATAGTATTCCATGGTGTACATATACCACAGCTTGTTAATTCATTCCTGGGTTGGTGGACATTTAGGCTGTTTCCACATTTTGGCGATTGTAAATTGAGCTGCGATGAACAGTCTAGTGTAAGTGTCCTTATGGTAAAGGATTTTTTTTTCTTTTGAGTAGATACCCAATAATGGGATTGCAGGATCACATGGGAGGTCTAGCCTGAGTTCTTTGAAGTTTCTCCATTCTTTCTTCCAAAAAGACTGTATTAGTTTGCAGTCCCACCAGCAGAAGTGTTCCCTTCTCTCCACAGCCACGCCAGCACCTTCAGTTTGGAAACTTTGTGATGTTGGCCATTCTCTCTGGGGTTAGATCATATCTCAGGGTAGTTTTGATTTGTACTTCTCTGATAATTAGGATCAATGAGCATCTTTTCAGATGTTTGTTAGCTATTCATCTGTCTTCTTTAGAGAAGTTTCTTTTCCTCTCTCTTGCCCATTGGTATAAGGGATGGTTGGCTTTTTTAATGTTGATTAATCTGAGTTCTCTTGTTTATGGTGAAAAATAAGGGTCCATGTCATTTTCTGCACATGGCTATCCAGTTTTCCCAGCACCACATATTCAAAAAAGCATCCTTTCCCTAGTGTATGATCTTGCAACTTTGTCAAAGGCCAGTTGACTGTAAGCCTGTGGCTATTTTTCAACTAGTACCATACCGTTTTGGTTAAAATAGCCTTGTAATATAAAGTCAGGCAATGTGATGTCTCCAGTTAAATTAATTTTGCTCAAGATTCCCTTGGCTATTTGGGCTCTTTGTTTTTTGGTTCCATATAATTTTAGCATTATTATTTTTTAATTCTGTAGAAAATAAAGTTAATATTTTGATAGGGTTGCACTGAACCTATAGATTGCTTTTGGGAATATGGTAATTTAATGATATTCATTCTTATGATCCATGAGCATGGGATGTTTTTCCATTTGTATGTGTTATCTATGATTGGTTTAATTAGTGTATTATAATTTCCTTATAGAGGGCAGTGCCTGTGGCTCAGTGAGTAGGGCACTGGCCCCATATACTGAGGGTGACGGGTTCAAACCCGGCTCTGGCCAACTGCAACAAAAAAATAGTAGGGTGTTGTGGTGGGTGCCCGTTAGGAGGCTGAGGCAAGAGAATCATCTAAGCCCAAGAGATGGATGTTGCTGTGAGCTGTGATGCCATAACACCCTACCAAGGGCGACAAAGTAAGGCTCTGTCTCTAAAAATAATAATAATAATAATAATTTCCTTATAGATATCTTTCACCTCCTTGTTTAAATCCTTTTCTAGAATTTTATTTTCTTGTAGCTATTTTAAATGGGGTTGCCTTCTTGATTTCATTTTCAGCTAGATTGTTATTGGTATATAGCAATGCTACTAATTTCTGCACATTAATTTTGCATCCTAAAACGTTTTGAGTTGATTTATCAAATCTAAGAGTTGTTTTGATGGACTATCTAGGGTTTTACTAGATAAGAGAGGGCTCAGGCAAGTAGTTTGGGCAAGAACTGTAATAAATACAGTGCAGTCTCAGCCTCACAGCAGCTCCTAGTAAAGCAGTGGGTATTTTCATAGCTAAGTGTAGGAGAGACTGGTTTTCCTGTCCTTTACTGGCCAGGTGCACCTGCAACCATGTCAATGTGAACTCAGGCAGACCCCAGGCTGAGTACAGCCTAACATTAACCTCTCAAAATAGTGCCTTGGGCTTATGACCAGAGACCAGGCTTCTTCCAGGCAAACAGCATGGGCAAGTAGCTGCCAGGAGTGCAGTTTGCCCAGGTCTCAGTCTCAGCATCCCACAGCAGGGTGGTCAGGACCCACCCAGGTTGTGCTGGAGGCCCTGGTGGCCCCTATCACCCACAAAGCAGTGCGGCCTCGCAGCCAAGTCTGCAGATCCCTGGTGTCCAGGCTCTCACAGGTGTGGGCTGAAGCTGCTCTAGGGGCGGATGCCTCTGGCATTCCAGGTGGGGTCTCGTTCCTGAACAATGTCTCCATTAATAGCCTGGAAGGTCCCTACATTAGGTTCAAGACCCAGATGGGCAAACGGGTTCTCGGGCAGCCAAAATTGTAAAAGCCCATTTTGGAGTGTGGGGCGCTGATGGTTTCTCCCTTGCTGCCTCTCCATATCCAAAAGCTTCTGTCTGCTTAGCCAGGGGAGCTGCCGCGAACCCTCGCTTTATTTACTTCTGTTGTTTCTTGTCACTTCTCTGGTGAAATCTGGCATTCTCTCCTAGATGACCTGCTTGAAATGTGAGTATCTTCTTACTATTCTGGTTCCTCTCCACAGAGGAGGCTCACACTACTTGCATCTATTCAGCCATCTTGATCCCTTCTCCAGTGCTTAAAGTTTCATTCAAATAACGTGACAAGAATGATGTTCCCATTTTAGAATTAGTGAGTCTTTTCTGCCAGGCGAGGTAATTTCCCCCCCCCCCAAATATTACATAGGTAATTATAATAAAGTTATGGCTCTTGTGAAAGCTTTGATTGGAACCAGTACATATTAATAGGAACTGTAATGTATTTACAATGTAATATGTACATATTTTGTATATGTAATTTATTATGAGTTAATTGTTCTACTTCTTAGCTTTTATTTTTCCATTGTGCTATTACATCATTCAGTGCACAAGAATTTCATGCCATTTGTGTTACAACATTGAGTGCCAGTTTTACGATTGTAATATGATCTAATTCACCTTGGTTATTTCTCTATCTAAAATTTTTCTTTATTTATATTAGCATTTCCAAGATCAACTGCTTTCTCTTTTTCCATGCATGATAAACTTTTTCCCATTCCTTTATTTAAAATGTTTTTATGTTGTTTTGTAGGTGTTTTAAAATTTGATGTCACTTTTTAAGTCTTCCTGAGATTATTTGCTTCTGAATAACGCATTAGTTTAAAGCAATTTCCTTTACTGTTACCGCTGTTATGTGCAGCCTTAACTCTGTCACTTTGTTTTACGCTTTCAGTGTTGTTTTTTTTCTGTTTTTTTATCGTTGCCTTTGTTTCTTGTCATTTCAAATGCAGGATGTATGCGTTTATTTTTTGCCTACTACAGTAATAAATTTTTTAATTCCCATGGGCATGTATAATTTTCAAAATAATATTTTACTCATATTTTTTGAAATAAAAATTGGTATATATAACCTTTATTTTCTTTTTCCAAGTCCAACCTATGCTGTCTTTGTGAAATTAATTAATGCACGTCCATTCTATGTATGGACATCTCTTTCTTATTAGCATCAATACTGTATTTTATGCTATTTTTAACATTCATGTTCCATTTATGATAAGTATTTTAAAAGTTGATTTACAATTAGTAATTTATGTTTGACATGTTTGCTGTCTATTTTCATAAGTGTATTCATTGTTTTTAAATTTTAGTGATATTTTATTAAGCTTAAATATTTGTTCAATTATGTTTTCCACAGAAGTGAATATTAATGATGCATCTTCTGAAAATTTAAGTATTTAAAAGTATCTTGTCACAAGAAAAAAAATGTAGTGTGTGTACTATAAAAATATATATGTATACATATTGCGTATACACACATACATGTATATAATTTGTGTTTGTATTCTTCTAAAATGCCTTCTGTCTACTTAAAAAATATTGTCAAGACATGTGTAGAAGTTGTTTTCTCTATGCCGTTCACTTTCAGCAAAATCAGCCTTTTTGATCTTAGTTTAAGTTTCCTGACCTCAGTATTGTTTTGGTTTATATTTTTGTTAATATACTTATAACACTATGTATTTACTTTTGATTCATCATTTCTAATCTGTTGATACTTCAATGTATTTTTAATCAGTGATTTGAACTACAGTATATATACAATAAAATTAATCACCTTAATTGTATAACTTGATGAATTTGACAACTGCATACAGTTTTGTAGCCAAACTACAATAATAATATAAAACAACAGTACACAGATTATTTAATTTATGTCAGTTTTTTATCCATCATGGTTATAGCTTTTAACTTTTATTTTCATAATGGCACGATTTCACATGCCTTTCCTACACATTAAGTCATTTGTAGTATATTTTATACTTGCCGCCAATACGGACTACAAATGTACAGCACAGTTTTCCATTTCCTTCAGTCTTTTCTTACAGATCTCTGTGATTTCTAATGGTCCCTTCCTTATTCACCTTGGGATGTTGTTCTGTTTGAGGGGCTTATGTCTGTTTATTAGAATTCTGTCACTGCTTAGTGATGTATCTTTACTTATGTCTCCGAATTCCAGTAACGGTTATTTTCTAATTTTTTTCCTGTGTTTCAAATATTTTTCAAAGGTGACCTTTATCTCTTCCCTAATTGTATAGTTCTTTTATTTTGGGTTACAGAAATTTGTAACTGAAGTTTCCCCTTCTATTTTTTTCTCTTTCATCACTGAATAACAATATATGCATCTGGAATATATATATATTTTTTTCTTCCTTATCATGTTTTAGTGAAAATGTTGAAACCCACTAAGCATTCCACTTGTGCAATTCTGTTGTCAAAGGGTTAAATTTTACTGTTCTATGCCAAGTTCTCTCCAGGGAGTGAAAATTACATGGCAAATACAAAAAGTCTTGACCAAGAATTTTATTGTAAACAAAGACTTGGCAATTCTAAATATATACCTAAAATAAAAAAAAAAATGATTCTAATGACTGAGAAAAAACATGCTTAAGCAGAAGTGGAGAAAGAAAATAATTTTTTTAATTCTTTATTAACTCATGACTATGTACATTAACACATTTATGAGGTACAATGTACTGGTTTGATACACAATGTGGAATGCTTACATCTAACTGATTAACATAACCATCCCCTCACTTACTTATTTGTTGTGGTAAGACATTCCTTCCTACTCTATTCTTAGTAGTTTAGAAATGTATCATGGCATTATGCACATTAGGTTAGGTTCCCCCAAATACCCTCCCTCCTCAAAGCCTTCCCCCTCTCCTCCCATCTCTTTCCTCTTCCCTCCATCTTTCTGGGCTATAGTTATGTTTTTTATCATTCCTATGAATGTGTAGCTGATTGTATACTGATTTCATAGTAGTATTGAATACATTGGATACTTTTTTTTCCATTCTTGAGATATTTTGCTAAGAAGAATATGTTCCAGCTCCATCCAGGTAAACATGAAAGATGTGAAGTCTCCATCTTTTTTATGGCTGCACAGTATTCCATGGTGTATATACCATAATTTATTAATCCATTCATGGGTTGATGGGCACTTGGGCTGCTTCCATGACTTGGTAATGAATTGGGCTGCAATAAACATTCTGGTGCAAATGTCTTTGTTGTAAAATGATTTTTGATCATGTAGGTAAATACCTAATGAGGGACTGCAGTATCAAATGGTAGATACACTTTTAGTTCCCTGAGTATTCTCCAAACTTCTTTCTAAAAAGGCCATATTAGCTTGCATTCCCACCAGCAGTGTAGAAGTGTTACCTTCTCTCTGTGTCCATGACAGTATCTGTAGTCTTGGGATTTTGTTATGTGGGCTAATCTTACTGGAGTTAGAAGATTGTCTCAAAGTGGTTTTGATTTTCATTTTTCTGATGATTAAAGATGGTGAGCATTTTTTTTCATGTGTTTGTAGGCACCTGTCTTCATCAGAGAAGTTTCTGTTCAAGTCTTACAGAAATGGGGTTGTTTTTTTCTTATTGATTACTTTGAGCTCTCTGGATTCTAATTATCAGAGCTTTGTCAGAAACATAACCTGAAAATATCTTTTCCCATTCTGAAGGCTGTCTGTTTGCTTTATTTACTGTGCTCTTGGCCATACAGGAGGTCTTTAGTTTGATCAGATCCCAGTAATATTATTTTGGTGTTGCTTCAAATGCCAGTGCGTCTTCCTCATAAAAAATTCTCCCAGGCCAATTTTTTCAAGTGTTTTCCCTGCACTCTATTTTAACATTTTAAAGAAATCAACTTCTTAATTTTCACCTTTTATAGCTTTCTCTCACAAACTAGGGTCATTTCTTTCTTGCCTGAGTATACTTGTCAGTCCTTTCTTATGTATGTATTTGTTCCCTTATTGCTAATATTGTGATCTTTATTCAGTTATATATTAAACCAAACCTCAGATTTCAGTGTTGTTGAAAAATTTCCTCCTCCTACCTCTGGAGATATTCACAAGTGCTTTGATGGGTGAGAGATGTAGGAGATGTTAATTTTGACATTAATCTCCTGTACAAACTTTATAGTATTATTATTTCCTTTGATTGTTGGCTGCCGATTTCTTGTCTCTGTTCTTCTTCTAAGCATTTGCCTGTATGACAGATTTCCTCAATCTATCCTTCTCCTGTTAATGGATACCCAAATGTAATTTCTATTCAAATATGACTATTTTTCATGAAAGACAATTTCTTCCTGTCACATTATAGACTAAGAATATTCCTTTACTGAATATTTTGTTTTAGAAGGCTGCATAATCTGTTCAATCCCATCAAGAATAACATCTCAGCTATTAGGTTACTGTTCATTTTTTGGGTAAGTATATGTGGTGAGTGGCTGGCTCCTTTTCCAAAGAATGAATGGTTATGGATAGCAGAGGCTGATGTTTACTTAGATGGTGTATGGAAGAATAGTGAGAGGATGAAGTGGTGAAGGCATTATATTGGGATTAGAGGGTCAGTCTGAGGTCTTGCAAAATGCAGTTTTGTTCTGTGATACCTAAGATCCCTTTATAAATATTTTTTTTACTTATTCATATGTGCAGCACAAATAATAATGGAGATAGAATCTATAGCATAAGCAGTTGATTTTAGGCACTGTAAAGAAAAGCCAATTAAAATTTGCTCTCTTGCAGGAGGTACTTAATGTATGTCAGTATGTTCGTATGTGTTTACTTAAATGTCTAATTGATCTTGAATTCCAAGATGTGTAGAAAAATTTAGCTTATTTCCTAGTGTGGTTATGACTCATGAGATATTCTGAGTTTTTTGGTTGTTGTTGTTTTGTTTCGTTTTTTAGAGACAGAGTCTTACTTTGTCGCCCTCGGTACAGTGCCATGGCATCACTGCTCATAGCAACCTCCAACTTCTGGGCTTAGACGATTCTCTTGCCTCAGCCTCCCAAGTAGCTGGGAACACAGGTGCCTGCCACAACTTGGCCTGGCTATTTTTTGTTGCAGTTTGGCCCGGGGCTGGGTTTGAACCTGCCACCCTCAGTATATGGGGTTGGCGCTCTACTCCTTGAGCCACAGGTGCTGCCCAAGGTATTCTGTTTTTTAAGAATAATATTGAATAGCAAGGATCTATGAACTAGTTATGCCTTGTGTATATGTTTATGTATGTGTATTCATATGTGTTATTTTGAAGACAGACTACTGGTCAGAAACTGGCTGAGATTGAAATACAGAGGCTATTGATTCTGATTTATGGGTCATCATGTGAGTAGTCATCAGAAATGAAAAAATATAAAAGTCACAGACAGTTGCTGTATTTCTGATTTGCATTCCTGAAAGGGCAGGGGAACCATTTATTAGAGTTTTATTTTAATAGATGTAAGGGCTACAAATGGGTTATTTTGCATGGATAGATTTTATCGTGGTGAAGCCAGGGCTTTCAGTGTCTTATTGTCTGAAGAGGGTACAATGTTCCCAAAAGGGAATTATTCACCTTGCATTCACCTCCCACCATTCCTCTTCTGCATTTCCGATGCCCAATATAGCACTTTTAATGTCTATGAATAGCACTGATTAACTCCCATTCATAAGTGAGAACACGTGGTATTTGTTTTGTTTTGTTTTTGTTGTTGCTGAGTTACATCAGGAGGATGTTACTGCCTCTAGTTCCATCCAAGTTAATACAAAAGACATTATTATCATAATCAAGATATTAATATCATTCTTTTTCCACAGCTTAATAGTAATGTATAAATACATTGTATTTATCCACTCATCAGTTGATGGCACTTAGGTTGGTCCCACATCTTTGTTTGCAATTGTGACTTGTGCAGTGGTAAACATAAGTACAGGTATTTATTTTATAAAACGACTTCTTTTCCTAAGGGTAGATACCCAGTAGTGGGATTTCTGGATTGAATGGTAGATCCGTTTTCAGTTAAGTGAGAAATCCTGATACTGATTTCCCACAGAGGTTGGACTATTTACATTCCCACCAAAATATAAGCATTCCCTCCAATAGTGTATATGCATTCCCTTTTCACCACATCTGCACAAGAGTCTACTGTTTTATGACTTTTTAGTAATGGCCATACTGACAGGAGTAACAGGGTGTCTTATTGTGATTTTAATTTGTATTTCTCTCATGATTAGTGATGTTGAGCATTTTTTCATATGTTTCTTATCCATTTGCTTATATTCTTTTGAAAAACGCCTGTATATGTCTTTCATCCACTTTCAAATGGGGATATTTGTTTTTTACTGACGGTTTGTTTAAGTTGCTTGTCAATTCTGGGGATAAGTTATTTGTCAGATGTATAGCTTTCAAATATATTCTCCTATTCCATAGGTTAACTGTTTACTCTGTTGATTATTTCTTTTGCTCTGCAGAAGTTTTTACTTTAATTAAGTTCTATTATTTATTTTTGTTGTGTTTATTTTTGGTGTCTTAGATGTAAACTATTTATTACTATCAAGGGTAGTTTTCCTTGGTTTTATTCTAATATATATATTTTTTATTGTTAAATCATAGCTGTGTACATTAGTGCAATCAAGGGGTACAATGTGCTGGTTTCATATACAATCTGAAATATTCTCATCAAATTGTTAAACATAGCCTTTATGGCATATTCTTAGTTATTATATATAGACATTTGTATTCTGCATTTAGTAGGTTTCTCCTGTACCCATTCTAAGATGCACCGTAGGTGTGGCCCCACCCATTACCATTCCTCCACCGTAACCTCCCCCTTCCCTTCCCTCCCTTGGCAATTTCTCCATATTCTTGTGCTATAGCTGGGTTATAGCCTTCATATGAAAGCTATAAATTAGCTTCATACTAGGGCTGAGTACATTGTATACTTTTTCTACCATTCTTGAGATACTTTGCTAAAAAAAAAATATGTTCTAGCTCCATCCATGTAAACATGAAAGAAGTAAAGTCTCCATCTTTCTTTAAGGCTGAATTATATTCCATGGTATACTTTACTTACAATTTGCTAGTCCATTCGTGGGTCAGTGGGCACTTGGGCTTCTTCCATGACTTAGTAATTATGAATTGGGCTACAGTAAACATTCTGGTACAGATGTCTTTGTTATATTGTGAATTTTGGTCTTCTGGGTACATACCTAGTAAAAAAATTGTAGGATCGAATGGCAGGTCTATTTTTAGATCTCTAAGTATTCTCCAAACATCCTTCTAAAAGGAACCTATTAGTGTGCATTCACACCAGCAGTGTAGAAGGGTGCCCTTTTCTCCACATCCATGCCAATATCTCTGGTTTTGGGATTTTGTTATGTGGGCTACTCTTACTGGGGTTAGGTGATATCTCAAATAGTTTTGATTTGCATTTCTCTGATGATTACGGATGAGAGTTTTTTTCATGTTTTGTAAATCATGCATCTGTCTTCTTTTTTTTATTATTAAATCATAGCTGTGTACATTGATATGATCATGGGGCATCATTCACTAGCTTCACAGACCATTTGACACACTTTCATCACACTGGTTAACATAACATTCCTGGCATTCTCTCAGTTACTGTACCAAGACACTTACATTCCACATTTACCAAGTTTCACATATACCCTTATAAGATGCACCGCTGGTGTAATCCCACCAATCCCCTTCCCTTTACCCACCTCCTCTCTCCCTCCCCTCCCTTTCCCCCTTCCCCCTATTCTTAGGTTGTAACTGGGTTATAGCTTTCATATGAAAGCCCTAATTCTGTCTTCTTTAGAGAAGTTTCTCTTCAAGTTCTTTGCCCACCCTGAGATGGGATCGCTTGTTCTTTTCTTGCTAGTATGTTTGAGTTCTCTGTGGATTCTGGTTATTAAACCTTTATCGGAGGTATAACCTGCAAATATTTTCTCCCATTCTGAGGGCTGTATGCTTGCTTTACTTACTATGTTCTTGGCTGTGCAGAGTTTTTTAGTTTGATGAGGTCCCAGTAGTGTAATTTGATACTGCTTCAATTGCCTGGGGAGTCCTCCTCATAAAATATTCACCCAGGCTAATTCCTTCAAGAGTTTTCCCTGCACTTTCTTCAAGTATTTTTATAGTTTCATGTCTTAAGTTTAAATCTTTAATCCAGTGAGAGTCTATATTAGTTAATGGTGAAAGGTGTGGGTCCAGTTTCAGTCTTTAACAGATCACCAGCCAATTCACCCAGCACCATTTCTTAAACAGGGAATCTTTTCCCCACTGAATGTTTTTAATTGGCTTGTCAAAGATCAAATAACGGTAAGTAGCTGGATTCATCTCTTGGTTCTCTATTCTGTTCTAGACATCTATTTCTCTGTTTTTGTGCCAGTACCATGCTGTTTTCATCACTATCGATTTATAGTACAGTCTCAGGTCTGGTAGCATGATTCCTCCTACTTTGTTTTTATTTCTGAATAATGTTTTGGCTATTTGAGATCTTTTGTGATTCCATATAAAACGAAGTATTATTTTTTCAAGATCTTTAAAATATGACTTGGAGTTTTAATAGGAATTGCATTAAAATTATATATTGCTTTGGGTAGTATAGACATTTTAACAATGTTGATTCTGCCCAGCCATGAGCATTGTATGTTTTTCCATTTGTTAATATCTTCAGCTATTTCTTTTCTGAAAATTACATAGTTCTCTTTATAGAGATCTTTCACATCCTTTGTTAGATAAATTCCCAAATATTTCATCTTCTTTGGCACTACTGTGAAAGGAACTAAAAAAAACCCTGTTTTTTCAGCTTGGCTATTGTTGGTATATAGAAAGGCTACAGATTTATGGGTGTTGATTTTGTAGCCTGAGACATTCCTGCATTCTTTGATCACTTCTAGAAGTTTTGTAGTAGAATCCCTAGTGTTTTCCAGATATACGATCATGTCATCTGCGAAGATTGAAAGTTTGATCTCTTCTGACCCTGTGTGTTCTGAGGGGTCTGTTGTTATTTCATCTTTACCATTTCTGATTGATGAAATTAGAGATTTTACTCTTTTTTTTCCTGTTTAGTTTGGCCAAAGGTTTAGCTGTTTTATTGATCTTTTCCAAAAACCAACTTTTGGATTTATTGATCTGTTATATAATTATTTTGTTTTCAATTTCATTTAATTATGCTATGATTTTGGCTATTTCTTTTCTTCTGCTGGATTTGGGGTTGGAATGTTCTTCCTTCTCCAGTTGCTTGAAATGTCCTATTAAGTTATTAACTTCCTCTCTTTCTGTTTTCTTGAGGAAGGCTTGCAGTGCTATAAATTTCCCTCTTAGGACTGCCTTTGCAGTATCCGAGAGGTTCTGATAATTTGTGTCTTCATTGTTGTTTTGTTCCAAAAATTTGGTGATTTCCTTCTTAATCTCATCTATAACTCATGTATCCTTCAGCATAAGGTTGTTTAGCTTCCATGTTTTTGTGTGTGTATGCAGATTCCTGTTGTTATTGAGTTCAACTTTTATTCCATGATGGTCTGAGAAGACGCAAGGAATAATTTCTATTTTTTTAAATTTGCTGAAGTTAGATTTGTGGCGTAGGATGTGGTCGATTTTGGAGCATATTCCATGGGATGATGAGAAGAATGTGTATTCAGTTTTGTTGGGATGAAATGGTCTGTAGATGTCTGTTAAGTCCATATGTTGAACAGTTAAGTTTAAATCTAAAATTTCTTCGCTTAGCTTATTTTTGGAGGATCTATCCAGCACTGCTAAAGGGATGTTAAAACCCCCAACTACTATGAAACTGAAGAAATCGAGTTGCTCATGTCTGTTAGAGTTTCTCTTATAAATTGAGGTGCATTCTGGTTGGGTGCATAAATATTAATAATTGAAATCTCATCATATTGAGTATTACCTTTAACAAATATAAAGTGTCTATCCTTATCCTTCTTATTTTGGTTGGTTTAAAGCCTATTGCATCTGTGAATAGGATTGCAACACCTGCTTTTTTCTGCTTTCTATTTGCCTAGAGTATAGATGACCATCCCTTCACCTTGAGTCTATATTTGTCTTTTAATATAAGATGGGATTTTTGTATGCAGCAGATATCTGGCTTGAGTTTTTGTATCCAGTCAGCCAACCTGTGCCTCTTTAGAGGACAATTTAAACCATTCACATTAATTGAGAATATTGATAAGCCTTTCAAGAGTCCAGTGGACATTTTTGATCCTTTTGTGACTGTGGAAGTTGGAATTTAATCAAAATTTTCTGGGTGGGTTTAAATTGTGATGGAGGATTATGCTGGTCTTTATGGAGGATAGGTCTGAGAATATCCTGGAGAGCTAGTTTTGTTATGGCAAATTTCTTCAACATGTGAATGTCATTAAAGTATTTAATTTCTCCATCATAAATTAAACTCAGTTTAGCTGGGTACAGTATTCTGGGTTGAAAGTTATTTTGTTTTAGGAGATTAAAAGTTGGTCACCATCCTCTTCCAGCTTGAAAGGTTTCAGCAGAGAGACCTGCAGTTATTCTAATATTCTTCCTCTTGTAAGTAATGGTTTTCTGGTTGCTTTCAGAATTTTCTCCTTCATATTAACTTTAGTGAAATTGATTATGATGTGTCTGGGGGATGTCTTACTCAGGTTGAGTCGTGCTGAAGTTCTGAAACTGTCTGCTATCCGAATTTCAGAATCTCTTGGCGTGTCTGGAAAGTTCTCTTTCATAATCTCATAGAGAAGAGGCTCTGCGCCTTGCGAAGATAATCCATTGCTTTCGGGGATCCCTGTAAGACAAATACTGGTTTTCTTCAAATTATCCCAGAGCTCTCTGAGAGAGTGATCTTTTTTTGCCCTCCATTTCTTCTTCTCTTTGAGAGTTTGGAAGCATTCAAAAGCTTTGTCTTCAATGTCAGAAATCCTTTCTTCTGCTTACTCCACTCTGTTCCTGAGGGATTCTACTGTGTTTCTCAGATCTTTGAGGAAGATCTTGTCTTCTTGTCTCAATATGTCAAAATCTTTGGTCATTTGGTCTTTGAATTCGTTGAATTCTTGAGACATCTTTTGGGTTACTGCTTGGAATTCTAATTGGATCTTATTTGCTATCCAGATTCTGAATTTGATTTTTGACATCTCAGCTATTTGTTTGTGCATCGGATCTTGTGCTGTGTCTGCCCCATTTTCCCTTGTGGGAGTTGATCTACTCTTATTATTTATATTGCCAGAGTGGTTCTGTTGATTTTGCCTCTGGCCATCCTCAGAGTTGGGGAGGTGTCTCTCCAAGATTAGACCCCAGCAGGATCACTCTATTGTTGCTGGATCTTTGTAGGGAGTGACTCTGTGTAGCTCCTCTGGGCTGCCCCAGCCAGGGAGTTCTGGTTGTGGGAGCAGCTCCGGAGTGTGCCAGCAACAGAGCGGGGGGTGGTGCACATGGTTCTGTGAATGGTGTCTTTGGCACAGTGGGCCCAAGCCTCCAGCATTCTCTGGCCAGGAGAAGGGCTCTGTGCAGAGGCAGGGAGGGTTCTGGAGGGCATGCAGCTACCAGAGTCCCTGGCCACACGAGCGGGCAGGTGTGGTGGTAGAGAGGGTACAGGATGGAAAACATAGGGTCGTGTGGCTCCCAGAGTTCCTGGTCAGAGCGTGCAGAGGCCCGGGGGTTGCCACTCTTACAGAAGTCCAGGTAGGCGTGGGTTGCAGGTCACAGTGCAGCTCTTCCAGAGGTCCGGGCAGGTGCCGATCTCAGGTTGCGGGTCGCAGTGCAGCTCTTCCAGAGGTCGAGGCGGGCACAGGTCACAGGTCATGATGCAACTCCTATGGAGGTTCATTATTCTAATATTTTTTGTTAAGGTCTTACTTTCAAGTCTCTGATAAATCTTGAGTTAATTTTTGTTATTGTGAGAGAAAAGATTCTAGTTTCTTTTTTCTGCATGTGGCTAATTTTCTCAGTACCATTTATTGAATAGGATGTCCTTTTCTTTCTGCACGTTTTTATTTACTTTGTTGAAGATAAGGGGGTGGTAGGTATTTCACTTTATTTCTGGGTTCTCTATTCTATTCCATTGGTGTATGTGTCTACTTTTATACCAGTACTGTGTTATTTTCTTTACTATCACCTCGTAATGTAATTTAAAGTCAGGTAACATGATGTCTTAACATTTTTTCTTTTTGCTTAGAATTGCTTCAGTTATTCATTGTCTTTTTTTGGTTCCATATGAATTTTAGGAAATTTTATTTTTAATTCTGTGAAAAAAATTATGGTACTTTGAAAAGAATATCATTGAATTTGTATATTACTTTAGGCCACATGAACACTTTCACAATATTGAATTGTGCCATCCATAAATGTGGTTTGCTTTTCCATTTGTTTGTGTCATCTATAATTTGTTTAATTGGTGTCTTTGTAGTTTTCCTTATAAAGATCTTTCACCTTTTTGGTTACCTACATTCCAAGGTTTTTTGGGGTTTTTGCAGCTATTTTAAATGCAATCCATTTCTTGATAAAATTCTTAACTTGATTGTTATTAAGGTCCAGAAATTGTAAATTTTATGTTGTGTTTATTTTGTAACTTGAGATTTCACTAAATATTTTTATCAAATTTAAGAATTCTTTGCAGGTGGCTTTAGAATTATCTAGGTCTGCAATCATATAAGCAGAGACACTTTGACTTTTTCTATTCATTTTGGATACCCTGTACTTATATCTCTTGCCTCGTTGTTCTGGCTAGGATTTCCATGTGGTGACAGTAGGCATCCTTATCTTTTCTAGTCCATGAAGGAATGTTTTCAACTTCTCTCCAGTCAATATGATGTGGGCTATGGGTTTGTTATATATGAATTTTATTATTCTAAGGTATGTTACATCTCTGCCTCAATTATTGAGGGTTTTTATTAGGAAAAGATGTTGAATTTTGCTGAATGGTTTTCCTGTATCTATTGAAATTACTGTTGGAGAAGTAAAAAGAAAAGTGCCAGGTAGGGGTGAGCAGCGCACTGCACATGTAGCTGGGCATGGCAGGCCAGGCAGTGGCAAAGTGTGGGTAACCTCTGGCATCCCTTACTAGAGAGAATACAGACAATGGTGTTCGCGGAAATCTGACCAGAGATTCTCGGGTTGGACGATAGCTTATTCTACAAAAAACTCTCCTCCAGAGGCAGCCCAGGTCGGCTGGCATCCCTCTTCAGCTCGTTTGAGCCTCTGGTTAAACCCATGTACATGCCTGTGCCTAAAGAAACAGCTAGAAAACGGAAGCAGGATGAGGACGAAGAAAGTACATCTCAGATTCAAAGACAACTTTTGCAAAAACCTGCAAAAAAAAAAAAAGTGAAGAAACACTCTGATGCAGACAGAAAGTTGACAAACAGGGGAAGTGCTCGAGCAAGTACTGATTTAGAAGAAGAAATTCACCAGAAACAAGAGCAGAAGGAGAAAAATTCTCAATCCAGTGCCAAGGTTGCAGATAGGAAAGTATTTGATATGCAGATAACACAGTTGTAAGTCAAAGAAAGAAAATTCAGATCAATCAAGGAGAAGAGAGATTAAAGAATGAGAGAGAGAGAAAATTGGCGATTTGCCTGTCACATGTAATAAAAAGAAGCTGAAATCATTTCTTAAAGAGTACGGACAAATAGAAATTGTATGGTTTTGTTCCCTGATTCCAGCAGAGTGAACTCTATCCAAAACTTTGGCAGCAATAAAGCGCAAAATTCATCCTGATCTGAAAAATATTAATGCCTATGTTGTGTTTAAGGACAAAAGTGCTGCTACAAAAGCATTGAAAAGAAATGGGACTCCAATTGCAGATGGATTTAGAATTGGAGTTTATCTTGATCTGAGACCTCGTCTAGGGACAAGAGACCAGTATTTATGGGGAATCTACCTTACAAAGTTGAACAGTCTGTTGTTGAGAAACATTTTTGGGACTGTAGGGGTATTGTGGCAGTGAGGATTGTAAGAGACCAAGCTACAGTACTTGAAAAGGGTTTGGCTACATTCTCTGAGAATACAGATGCTGTTTATCTTGCTCTGAAATTAAGCAATTCTGAACTAATGGGAAGAAAACTTAGAGTCATGTGTTGTGTTAATAAAGAAAAATTAAAACAACACAATTCAAATCCAGGTTTGAAGAATGTCGGTAAACTTAAGCAAGGACTTAATTTTGCTTCCAAAAATGCAGAAAGACATTCTAAGAGTTTACTTATTGGAGAAAAAGCTATTATGAAAAAGAAGAAGAAAAGAAAGAAGAAAAGTGGACAAACTATGAAACAGAGAAAACTGAAATAGCAATTAAAACCTCCTTTTTACCCACTGAAGTTATTAGTAAAAAGTATTATCATCTGCTAAAAAAAATTACTATTTGTTTTTTGTTTTGAAGTCTGTTTATCTGGTGAATCATATTTATTTCTTTGCAAATGTTTAATTATCTTTACATGCCTGACTGAAATGAAACCCACCTGCTCATGTTGAATGATCTGTTTTATGTGGTCTTGGATTTGGTTTGCTAGTATGTGGTTGAGAACTTTTGCGTCCATGTTCATCAGGTGTATTTATCTGTAGTTTTCATTTATTTGTTGTGTCCTTTACTGGCTTTGCCATCAGAGTGATACTGTGTATCACCACCCTCTTCCATCCTTTTCCTCCTCTCCCCTCCTTCTCCCCCTTCTCCTTTTTCTTGGGCTATAATTGGGTTATAGCTTTTATATGAAAGCTGTAAATTGGTTTCATAGTAGGACTGAGTACATTGGATACTTTTTCTTCCATTCTTGAGATACTTGGCTAAGAAGAATATGTTCCAGCTCCATCCATGTAAACATGAAAGAGGTAAAATCTCCATCTTTCTTTAAGGCTGTATAACATTCCATCCTTTTGGAAAGATGTTTGGAGAACACTTAGGGATCTAAAAATAGACCTGCCATTTGATCCTACAATTCCTCTACTACGTAGATATATATCCAGAAGACCAAAAATCACATTGTAACAAAGATATTTGTACCAGAATGCAGCCCAATTCATAATTGCTAAGCCATGGAAGAAACCCAAGTGTCCATCAACCCATGAATGGATTAATAAATTGTGGTATATGTACACCATGGAACATTGTATGTTTTCTTGATTTAAACTTGGGAGTTTTTCTATTTTCATAAATGTTTCGATTTTTTTTCTTGATTTTCTAGTTTCTGTTCATAGAAGTGTTCATATTCTTGGATTATCTTTTGTGTTTCCATGTTATCAGTTATAATATATCCTTTTTCATTCCTGATTAAGCTTATTTAAATTATATCTCCTCTTTTCTTGATTCACCTAGGTAGCAATCTATGTATTTTGTTTATCATTTCAAAGAATGGGGTTTTTTGTTGTTGTTTCTCTGATTTTTTGTATCTTATTTAACTGCACTCGGGTCTTTGATGTTTCTTGTCTTCTGCTGCCTTTGTGTTTGGTTTGTTCTTGTTTTACTTGTTACTTAACGTGAAAAGTTAAGGCATTAATTTGTGAGTTTTCTGACTTTTTTAATGGGAGGATTTATTGCTGTAAACTTTTCTGTTGCACTACTTTTACTGTATTCCAAATATTTTGATGTGTCATCATTTTTATTCATTTTGCATTTTTGTAAATGTCCATCTTAATTTTATCATTGACCCACACATAATTCAGCATTATGTTAATTTCCATATATTTGTGTAATTTTGAGAGTTTCTCATAATTAATTTTTAGTTTTATTCCACTGTGCTCTGTGAAAATACTTGATATGATTTCAGATTTCTAAAATTTGTTGAAACTGGTATATGGCCTAATATATGGTCTATTTTAGAAAATATTCCATGTATTAATTGGTAGAGTGTATATTCTGCAATTTAGGGTAGAATGTTTGAAAACGTCTGTTATGGCTGTTGGTTTTAGAGTCCTACTTAAGTTTAGTGTTTCTCCATTGATTTTTTTTTTCTTTTTTGCCCTAGTGATCTATCTAGTTATGTCTGAAAAGTGTTAAAATCTGCAACAATTAATGTATTTTCTTCTAGTGCTATTTGCTTTACAAATCTGGAATATGTATTTAGGATTTTATACATTGTTTTTTAGTTGATCACTTAATCATTATATAATGTAATTACATTATTTTTATTA
Source organism: Nycticebus coucang (assembly GCF_027406575.1). Classification (NCBI taxonomy): domain Eukaryota; kingdom Metazoa; phylum Chordata; class Mammalia; order Primates; family Lorisidae; genus Nycticebus; species Nycticebus coucang. Next base: position 75,786,746 of record NC_069793.1, read on the forward strand.
TTTCATACTTTTTTGATTAAAGTCTGTTTGATATAAGAATAGCTACTTTTATTTGCTGTGGGTTTATATTTGCTTAAAATGTTTTTTCTACCCCTTTACCCTGAGTCTATACAACTTTTTATGAATTATGTGGGTCTGTTGGAAACAGCAGATATTTGGTCTGTACTTTTTAAAAATCTGTTCCACCAATCTACATTTTTTAAGCGGGACATTTAAACTATTTCCATGTAATGTTAATATTAATATGTGAGATACTGTTGCAGATACTCTGTTGTTACTTAATAGTTTTCTCTCTTGTGTTACTATTTTATAAAAACTATGAGGATTTTAATTTTTATTATTTTTAGGGGTGCTTTTATCCTTTCATTTTGAAGTTTAAATTTTCTTTGAGCAATTCTTTTTTTTTTTTAAAGACAGAGTCTCATTTTGTCACCTTCAGTAAGGTGCCGTGGTGTCACAGCTCATAGCAACCTCCAGCTCTAGGGTTTAAGTGATTCTCTTGCATCAGCCTCCTGAGTAGCTAGGACTACGGCCTCCTGCCACAATGCCCGGCTATTTTTTTGTTGTAGTTTGGCCGGGGCCTAGTTCCAGCCTGCCACTCTCAGTATATGGGGTGGGTGCCCTGCCCACTGAGCCACAGGCGCCGCCCACTTTGAGCAATTCTTAAAGGGCCATCTGGTGCTGTCAAATCCCCTCAGCATTTGCTTATTTAGGAATTACTTTTTCAGTTATGAAACTTAGTTTTGCAGGAAACAAAGTTCTAGGATGACAGTAATTCTGATAAAGAAGTTGAAGATAGGACCCCATATTCTCCTGGCTTGTGAGATTTGTGCTGAGAAGTCTGCTGTTGCACTGTTTTCCTATGTAAGTTCCTGGATGCTTTTGTATCATAGCTCGTATGATTTTCTCCTTCACTTTGACTTTGACCTGTCTGATGCCTGTGTGACTTGTGACTTGGTGTTGTTCTTTTTGCAATGTATATTCCAATAGTTCATTGAGCTTCTTATAGCTTGACTTATAAATCTTTAGGAAGACCAAGAAGTTTTTCTCTATTATTGCCTCAAAACATCTCTTTTGCTTTTTTTTCTTTTACCTCAGGAACACTTAGCATTTTTAAGTTTGAGTATTTTACGTAATCCCATATTTCTCAAAAACTTTTTTCACTTACTTTGATTTTTTTTTTCTTTATTTTGGTCAGGTTAATTAAGAAACCTCTCTTCAAACTGAAGGCATTTTCTTCTGATGTATTTCTTCTAAAATATTTTCTTCTGTTTGTTCTAGTCCATTGTTAAACCTTTCCATGATATTTTGAAATTCCCTAAATGACTCATTTCTAGAAGTTCTGTTATACTTTATTAAAAACATATATCTCTTTAATGAATTTTTCATTCATATCCTAAATGGTTTTATATTTTTTTGTTTGTTCGTTTCTTGTGTTGGTTTTCAATTCTCTCATGGATCCAATTGAACCTACCTACAATCCAATTTTGGATTCTATACCTGACATTTCCAAACATGGAGAACTAGTGTTACCTTTGAGGTTGTTATACTGACAGAGTACTTGTATGGGGTCATTCTCTTCTGGAACCTCTTCCTTCATCTCAAAACAAATAGCTTTTCAGTTGACCTGACAACAGTTCTTCTACTCAGTGTAAAAAGTTAACCTGCCAGTATCTCTGCTGTGCAGTGTAAGAAAGGAGGCACACTGCATTTATCTTGTGCAGGTAAGTACCAACTATGGTATTGCTGGCAATTTGGGACACTGGAGACTTTGTTCAGGTGCCAAACATTGTGGAATAGGTTAGGTAATCCCTATGTCCTAAGCCCCAGGTCCCTGGATATTCTTGCATTCTGGGTATCCCAGACCTAGACTGAGCTGGCAAATAAACCTCCCTGAAATCAGCTACTGGCTGTCATATGGAGAGATGGGGTGATATCCTGGTCCATAAGAATTCTCAGGCCAGAGAAGGAAGGATGTATTGCAAGCTTCTTAGATGGGCTGGCCTCTCTTGACAAATTAGCCAAGGCAAGAAGCTCTAGGGCACACAAGCTGCTCACACTTTGCTTTCTCAGTGGTGACAATGGCCTCTTTACTTTTGGGTACACAAATGCATCTTATAGCTTGACTTAACAATTTGCTCCCAACCTGGCTCAGCAACAGCAGAGGCTGCAGCAGCAGCTCAGATACTGTGTGCATTCTGCCCTGTGTGCAGAGTGGCTGTGGACTGTGGCTGACGTGCACAGGAGCCAGTTACCTCTCAGACTGGCCTCCAGGTGAGACAGGCTTCTCTTAGTAAAGGCAGGTAACTGAATATGAAGACTGCTAGACCTGCCCTCTCTTAATGCAAGTGGTATATTTTACCCATGGGGTGCAAAAAAGTGCCTGATCGTCACCTCACTTCCTTGCCTGGCTGCAGTGGAGATGGTGGAGAAATGGACCTCTGTATGTTTGGCTCTCAGCATGCCTGAGGACTACTGCTGAACTGCTCCTGCAGGAAAGGGGTAGTTGTCCCAGAGAATCTCCAAGGAGTGCAGTTTTACCCAGAAAAGGCAGGTGGCTGCGGAAAGGACTGTTAGCACTGCTTTCTTCCCTCAGCAGAGTTGTTAGTTTTTGTCTTTGGGGCAGATGAGAGCTGTGTCCTTTTAATGGGAAAGGAGTGAGAGGCACCCTCCATGGAAACATGGACAGGATAGGAACCCTGTCAGAGAAGGGACAGTCACTCCCAAGTCCTTCATTTAATTGTCTCCTGTGGAATCCTCACTGCCCCTGAGTAGTGGCTGTGGCTGTCGCTGTGGCCTTTGGCAGAGGAGAGGGGTGGGAGGACTCCCTGGGAGGAAGCTGGCATTCTAGTTTTTATTTATTTTTATTTTATTTTATTTTATTTTGTATTTATTATTAAATCATAGCTGTGTACATTAATGCAATCATGGGGCACCATACACTAGTTTTACATACCATTTGACATGTTTTCATCACACTGGTTAACATAGCCTTCCTGGCATTTTCTTAGTTATTATGTTGAGAAATTTACATTCTATATTTAGTAAGTTTCACATGTACCCTTGTAAGATGCACCATAGGTGTGGTCCCACCAATCACCCTCCCTCTGCCCATCCTCCTCCACTCCCTCTCCCACTTCTCCATATTTTTAGGTTATAATTGGGAAGCTGGCATTCTAGTTGGTTCTCTGGTCTGCTGTATTCTCCTCTCAGCTGGAAGCAGCCTGGAAAATTCCCAAGCTCCAGGTGTTTCACAGCTCCCTGGGACTCAATGTTCCCCAAGGCTGCTGCTGAGTGAGTGCTGGATAGTGTTGCCTGTGGACCTAGTGGTCTGTAGAAACAATATCTGAGATTCCCTGGTCAGGACAGCTGCAAAAATGCTGCCTGTTTGTGAAGGCAAATGAGCCACACCCTGTCTCTAAGGTGGGGGTGGGCACTTTTCCTCCCTTCAAATGAGCAAAATGAGCAGAATAGCAGTGGAGTATATTCCCTTGCAGGTCAATAACTCGTCATTCCATGACAGGCCCATCCCAAAAGCGTCATGCTTGGTAGCAGAGGCAGCTGTGTCTATAGCATTGGGTGGTTGGAGGAGGGGAACTCCCTGTCTCCACGTTCCTTCCTGGGCGCCTGTCCTGCTTTTGTTCTGAGGTAAAAATACTCTCCTACCCTCTGCACTCCACTCTGAAACCATATCTTCACCTGAATGGGTGCAGACAACTTTGATCTCAAGCCAGGGGCTCTCAGGTGCAGGTGAATATATGTTCTTGTTTTCCAGGTATAATGTATGTACAGTGAAATACTTAGTTCTTTTTTTGGGGGGGGTCTACACGGGATTTATTTATTTTATTTTTATTTTTTTATTTATTTTTTTTTATTGTTGGGGATTCATTGAGGGTACAATAAGCCAGGTTACACTGATTGCGATTGTTAGGCAAAGTCCCTCTTGCAATCATGTCTTGCCCCCATAATACTTAGTTCTTAAATGTATCGTTTAATCAGTTCAATGAAAATTTGAACATACATAAAATATTTATGCCTTTTTCTAGATAATCCTCCTCCCTAATGTTTTCTTTACCCTAGACTAATTTTGTCTTTTCTTCACTTTTCAATTTCACAAAAAATGAGACTTTTAAAATATATATGTACACACACATACATATATACACATATATGTATACATATAAATGTATTCTATTTCTTTCACTTAGTATAATATTTTGAAGTTTTATCCATGTTTTGCTATTCATTGATTGATCACATGTCACAATATTTTTTTCCTATTGATGGGAACTTAGGATCTTTCAAGCTTTGGGCTATTAAGAATAAAGTCTTGATGATCTATTTTGTATAAAGTTTTTTGTGAGCATGACTTTCCCTCTTTAACTACATTCTTAGAAGCAGAATTTCTTGAGAACAAAGCAGAAGTACTTTAAATAATTATTAAAGTGATGAGTTTTCCAAAATAATCCTACATTTTGTCTTATGCAGAATGTGTGTCTTCATCTGAGTATAGAACCTAATCACTGGAACTAATGAATTATTACCTGATGTGGAAAAAGAGACTTTACAGATAGGAATGAAGTAAGTATCATGAGATAGATTTTTCAGTATTATCGAGGTGGACCTAATCTATTCACATGAGCTCTTAGAAGTACAGGAGAAAGCAGAGGAGTCAAAAATGCAACCACAAATATTTTCTCTCATTCTGAGGGCTGTCTTCTTGCTTTACTTACTGTGTTCTTGGCTGTGCAGAAGCTTTTTAGTTTGATCAGGTCTCAGTAATGTATTTTTGGTGTTGCTTCAGTTGCCCGGGGGATCCTTCTCATAAAACATTCTCACAGGCCGATTTCTTCAAGTATTTTCCCTGCACTTTCTTCTAGTATTTTTATAGTTGTATGTCTGAAGTTTAAATCTTTAATCCAGTGAGAGTCTATCTTAGTTAAAGGTGAAAGGTGCAACTTACAAGAGTACATGCAAAGTTTACTAAATATAGAATATAAATGTCTTAACACGATAACTAAGAAAATGCCATGAAGTTATGTTAACCAGTTTGATGAAAATATTTCAAATTGTATATAAAACAAACACATTGTACCTCATGATTACATTGATGTACACAGCTATGATTTAACAACAAAAAAAATGTAACCACAAAAGAAGAGACGGTACAGATTAAAATTTGTATCACTGTTGCTAGATTTGAAGATGGAAGAAGAGGGTAATGAAGCAAGGAATGTAAATGGCTTTTAGAAGCTGAAATACCTCTCAGAATATATCTAACAAGAAAATAGGGAACTCAGCCCTGAAGTACATGGAACTGACTTCTCTCAATATAAATTAAAAAATGAAATGGATTATCTAATAGGTCCTCCAGAAAGTAACACATATTAGTTTTAGTTTGGTGAAGCAATGTCAAACCTCTGACCTACAGTATTGTAGGATAATAAATGTGTAGATACTCTTTTTTTTATTTTAATTTTTTAATTTTTTTTTAATTTTTATTGTTGGGGATTCATTGAGGGCATAATAAATCAGATTACACTGATTGCATTTGTTTGGCAGTGTCCCTCTTGCAATTGTGTCTTGCCCCCAAAAGGTGTGGCACACACCAAGGCCACACCCCCTTCCTCCTTCCCTCTCTCTGCTCTTCCTTTCTCCACCCCTCTCTCCTTCTTTCTCTGTCACTGCTCTCCCCTTCCCTCACCCCCATCGTGACCTTAATTGTCATTAATTGTCCTCATATCAAAATTGAGTACATAGGATTAATCCTTCTCTATTCTTGTGATGCTTTACTAATAATAATGTCTTCCACTTCCATCCAAGTTAATAAAAAGGATGTAAAGTCTCCATTGTTTTTAATGGCTGAATAATATTCTATGGTGTACATATACCACAGCTTGTTAATCCATTCCTAGGTTGTTGGGCATTTAGGCTTTTTCCACATTTTGGCGATTGTAAATTGAGCAGCAATAAACAGTCTAGGGCAAGTGTCCTTATGATAAAAGAATTTTTTTCCTTCTGGGTAGATGCCCACTAATGGGATTGCAGGATCAAATGGGAAGTCTAGCTTGAGTGCTTTGAGGTTTCTCCATACTTCCTTCCAAAATGGTTGTATTGGTTTGCAGTCCCACCAGCAGTGTAAAAGTGTTCCCTTCTCTCCACATCCACGCCAGCATCTGCAGTTTAGATTTTGTAATGTGGGCCATTCTCGCTGGGGATAGGTGGTATCTCAGGATAGTTTTGATTTGCATTTCTGTAATAGATAGGGATGATGAACATTTTTTCATATGTTTGTTAGCCATTCGTCTATCTTCTTTAGAGAAGGTTCTATTCATCTCCCTTGCCCATTGATATATGGGATTGTTGGCTTTTTTCATGTGGACTAATTTGAGTTCTCTATAGAACTAGTTATCAGGCTTTTGTCTGATTCAAAATATGCAAATATCTTTTCCCATTGTGTAGGTTGTCTATTTGCATTGGTTGTTGTCTCCTCAGCTGTACAGAAACTTTTCAGTTTAATGAAGTCCCATTTGTTTATTTTTGTTGTTGTTGCAATTGCGATGGCAGTCTTCTTCATGAAGTCTTTCCCCGGGCCAATGTCTTCCAGTGTTTTTCCTATGCTTTCTTTGAGTATTTTTATTATTTTATGCCTTAAATTTAAGTCCTTTATCCATCTTGAATTAATTTTTGTGAGTGGAGAAAGGTGTGTGTCCAGTTTCAGTCTTTTACATGTGGATATCCAGTTCTCCCAGCACCATTTATTGAATAGGGAGTCTTTCCCCCAAGGTTGTTCTTCTTTGGTTTATCAAAGATTAGGCAGTTGTAAGATTTTAGTTTCATTTCCTGGTTTTCTATTCAATTCTAAGTGTCTATGTTTCAGCTTTTGTGCCAGTACCATGCTGTCTTGACCACTATGGCTTTGTACTACAGCCTAAAATCTGGTATGGTGATGCCTCCAGCTTTATTTTTATTACTAAGAACTGCCTTAGCTATACGGGGTTTATTGTGGTTTGATACGAAACACAGAATCATTTTTTACCAGTCATGAAAGTACAATGGTGGTATTTTAATGGGAATAGCATTGAATAGGTAGCTTGCTTTGGGAAGTATAGACATTTTAACAATGTTGATTCTTCCTGGCCATGAGCATGGTATGTTCTTCCATTTTTAAATATCCTCTGATATTTGCTTTCTGAGAATTTCATAATTTTCTTTATAGAAGTCCTTCACCTCCTTTGTTAGGTATATTCCAAGGTATTTCCTTTTATTTTGAAGCTATGGTGAAGGGAGTTGTGTCCTTAATTAGCTTCTCATCTTGACTTTTATTGGCATATACAAAGGCTACTGACTTGTGGACATTGATTTTATATACTGAGACATTACTTTATTTTTTGATGACTTCCAGGAGTCTTGTGGTTGAATCTTTGGGATTATCTAAGTATAAGATCATGTCGTCAGCAAAGAGGGAGAGTTCAACCTCCTCTGCTCCTATTTGGATTCCCTTTTATTTCCTTGTCTTGCCTAATTGTATTGGCTAGAACTTCCAGCACTATGTTGAATAGTAAAGATGACAGAGGACAGCCTTGTCTGGTTCCAGTTCTAAGAGGAAAAGCTTTCAGTTTTACTCCATTCAGTAAAATATTAGCTGTTGGTTTGTCATAGATAGCTTCAATCAGTTTCAGAAATGTGCCACCTATGCCTATAATCTTCAGTGTTCTATTTAGAAAAGAATGCTGGATTTTATTGAATGCATTTTCTGCATCTATTGAGAGGGTCATATGGTCTTTATTTTTGCCTCTGTTAATAAGGTGGATAGCATTTATGGACTTGCATATGTTAAACCAGCCTTGCATCCCTGGTATGAAACTTACTTGATCATGATTTATGACTTTTATGATGATACGCTGTAATCCATTGGCTAGGATTTTGAAGAGAATTTTTGCATCTATATTCATGAGTGAAATTGGTCTGAAATTCTCCTTTTTAGTTTGGTCTTTTCCTGTTTTTGGTATCAGGGTGATGTTTGCTTCATAGAATGTGTTGGGGAGGATTCCTTCCTCTCAATTTTTGCAGTACAGGAATAAGCTCTTCCCTGAATGTTTGATAGAATTCTGGTGTGAAGCTATCTGGACTAGAGCATTTTTTTATTGGAAGCTTTTTTATTGTTTCTTTAATCTCATTGCTTGAAATTTGTCTTTCAGGAGCTCTTTTTCTTCCTGGCTAAGTCTAGGGAGAGGGTGTGATTCCAAATATTGATCTATTTTCTTCATGTTGTCAAATGTCTGGGCATAGAGTATCCGGTAGTATTCAGAGATGCTCTCTTGTATCTGTGTGGGATCGATTGTTATTTCCCCTTTATCATTTCTGATTGATATTACTAGAAATTTTTCTTTTGTATTTCTAGTTATTCTGGCCAAAGGTTTATCTATTTTATTTATTTTTTCAAAAAATCAACTTCATGTTTCATTAATTTTCTGAATGATTCTTTTGTTTTCAATTACATTGATCTCTAATTTGATTTTGGAAATTTCTTTTCTTCTACTGGGTTTAGGCTTAGATTGTTCTTCTTATTTCAATTCCATAAGATGGTTTGTGAGTTTTTTGATGTGCTCTCTTTCTGTTTTTCAAATGTAGGCATCTAAAGAGATAAATTTTCCTTTCAAAACTGCTTTTGCACTATCCCACAGGTTTTGGTAGTTTGTGTCTTCATTGTTGTTATGCTCAAGGAAGTTAATGATTTCCTGCTTCATTTGTTCTTGCACCCAACTATCATTCAACAGAAGATTGTTCAATATTCCTTTTTTTTTTTTTTGAATTTATGATTCCTTACATAGGACTAACCATATGCATAGGCATTCATCATTTCATTGGGCTTTCTTTTATTGCACATTGCGGATATTCAGTTTTTTACAAATTGTAATTCTCTTTTTTTTTTTTATTGTTGGGGATTCATTGAGGGTACAATAAGCCAGGTTACACTGATTGCATTTGTTAGGTAAAGTCCCTCTTGCAATCATGTCTTGTCCCCATAAAGTGTGACACACACCAAGGCCCCACCCCCCTCCCTCCTTCCCTCTTTCTGTTTCCCCCCCCATAACCATAATGGTCATTAATTGTCCTCATATCAAAATTGAGTACATAGGATTTATGCTTCTCCATTCTTGTGATGTATTACTAAGAATAATGTCTTCCACATCCATCCAGGTTAATATGAAGGATGCAAAGTCTCCATTTTTTTTAATAGCTGAATAGTATTCCATGGTATACATATACCACAGCTTGTTAATCAATGCCTGGGTTGGTGGGCTGTTTCCACATTTTGGCGATTGTAAATTGAGCTGCAATAAACAGTCTAGTACAAGTGTCCTTATGATAAAAGGATTTTTTTCCTTCTGGGTAGATGCTCAGTAATGGGATTGCAGGATCAAACGGGAGGTCTCATTTGAGTGCTTTGAGGTTTCTCCATACTTCCTTCCAGAAAGGTTGTACTAGTTTGCAGTCCCACCAGCAGTGTAAAAGTGTTCCCTTCTCTCCACATCCACGTCAGCATCTGCAGTTTTGAGATTTTGTGATGTGGGCCATTCTCACTGGGGTTAGATGATATCTCAGGGTTGTTTTGATTTGCATTTCTCTAATATAAAGAGATTATGAACATTTTTTCATGTGTTAGCCATTCGTCTGTCATCTTTAGAGAAAGTTCTATTCATGTCTCTTGCCCATTGATATATGGGATTGTTGGCTTTTTTCATGTGGATTAATTTGAGTTCTCTATAGATCCTAGTTATCAAGCTTTTGTTGATTGAAAATATGCAAATATCCTTTCCCATTGTGTAGGTTGTCTCTTTGCTTTGGTTATTGTCTCCTTAGCTGTACAGAACCTTTTCAGTTTAATGAAGTCCCATTTGTTTATTTTTGTTGTTGTTGCAATTGCCATGACAGTCTTCTTCATGAAGTCTTTCCCCAGGCCAATATCTTCCAGTGTTTTTCCTATGCTTTCCTTGAGGATTTTTATTGTTTCATGCCTTAAATTTAAGTCCTTTATCCATCTTGAATCAATTTTTGTGAGTGGGGAAAGGTGTGGGTCCAGTTTCAGTCCTTTACATGTAGACATCCAGTTCTCCCAACACCATTTATTGAATAGGGAGTCTTTCCCCCAAGGTATGTTCTTGTTTGGTTTATCAAAGATTAGGTGGTTGTAAAATGTTAGTTTCATTTCTTGGTTTTCAATTCGATTCCAAGTGTCTATGTCTCTGTTTTTGTGCCAGTACCATGCTGTCTTGCGCACTATGGCCTTGTAGTACAGACTAAAATCTGGTATGCTGATGCCCCCAGCTTTATTTTTGTTACAGAGAACTGCCTTAGCTATACGGGGTTTTTTCCAGTTCCATACAAAACGCAGAATCATTTTTTCCAAATCTTGAAAGTACGATGTTGGTATTTTGATAGGAATGGCATTGAATAGGTCGATCGCTTTGGGAAGTATAGACATTTTAACAATGTTGATTCTTCCAAGCCATGAACATGGTATGTTCTTCCATTTGTTAATATCCTCTGCTATTTCCTTTCTGAGGATTTCATAGTTTTCTTTATAGAGGTCCTTCACCTCTTTCGTTAGTTATACTCCTAGGTATTTCATTTTCTATGAGACTATGGTGAAGGGAGTTGTGTCCTTAATTAGCTTGTCATCTTGACTGTTATTAGTGTACACAAAGGCTACTGACTTGTGGACATTGATTTTATATCCTGAAACATTACTGTATTTTTTGATGACTTCTAGGAGTTTTGTGGTTGAGTCTTTGGGGTTCTCTAAGTATAAGATCATGTCGTCAGCAAAGAGGGAGAGTTTGACCTCCTCTGCTCCCATTTGGATTCCCTTTATTTCCTTGTCTTGCCTAATTGTATTGGCTAGAACTTCCAGCACTACGTTGAATAGTAAAGGTGACAGAGGACAACCTTGTCTGGTTCCAGTTCTAAGAGGAAAAGCTTTGAGTTTTACTCCATTCAGTAAAATATTGGCTGTGGGTTTGTCATAGATAGCTTCAATCAGTTTTAGAAATGTGTCACCTATGCCTATACTCTTCAGTGTTCTAATTAGAAAAGGATGCTGGATTTTATCAAATGCTTTTTCTGCATCTATTGAGAGGATCATGTGATCTTTATTTTTGCCTCTGTTAATATGGTGGATAACGTTTATGGACTTGCGTATGTTAAACCAGCCTTGCATCCCTGGGATGAAGCCTACTTGATCATGATGAATGACTTTTTTGATGATAAGCTGTAATCTATTGGCTAGGATTTTGTTGAGAATTTTTGCGTCTATATTCATGAGTGAGATTGGTCTGAAATTCTCCTTTCTGTTTGGGTCTTTTCCTGGTTTTGGTATCAGGGTGATGTTTGCTTCATAGAATGTGTTGGGGAAGATTCCTTCTTCCTCAATTTTTTGGAATAATTTCTGCAGTACAGGAATAAGCTCTTCCTTGAAGGTTTGGTAGAATTCTGGTGTGAAGCCATCTGGACCAGGGCATTTTTTGGTTGGAAGATTATTTATTGTTTCTTTGATCTCAGTGCTTGAAATTGGTCTGTTCAGGAGGTCTATTTCTTCCTGGCTGAGTCTAGGGAGAGGGTGTGATTCCAAATATTGATCCATTTCTTTCACATTATCAAATTTCTGGGCATAGAGTTTCTGGTAGTATTCAGAGATGATCTCTTGTATCTCTGTGGGATCAGTTGTTATTTCCCCTTTATCATTTCTGATTGAGGTTACTAGAGATTTTACTTTTCTATTCCTCATTAGTCTGTCCAATGGTTTATCTATTTTATTTATTTTTTCAAAAAACCAACTCCTTGTTTCAGTAATTTTCTGAATGATTCTTTTGTTTTCAATTTCATTGATCTCTGATTTGATTTTGGATATTTCTTTTCTTCTTCTGAGTTTAGGCTCAGATTGTTCTTCTTTTTCCAATTCCATAAGATCTCTTGTGAGATTGTTGATGTGCTCTTTTTCTGTTTCTCGAATGTAGGCATCTAAAGCGATGAATTTTCCTCTCAAAACTGCTTTTGCAGTATCCCAGAGGTTTTGGTAGCTTGTGTCTTCATTGTTGTTATGCTCAAGGAAGTTAATGATTTCCTGTTTTATTTCTTCCTGCACCCATCTGTTATTCAACAGAAGATTGTTTAATTTCCATGCCTTTGGGTGGGGTCGAGCATTTTTGTTAGAGTTGAGTTCCACCTTTAGTGCCTTATGGTCTGAGAAGCTGCAAGGTAATATTTCAATTCTTTTGATTCTGTTGATATTTGCTTTGTGTCCCAGGATATGATCAATTTTGGAGAATGTTCCATGGGGTGAAGAGAAGAATGTATATTCTTTATCTTTGGGATGGAGTGTTCTATATGCGTCTATCAAGCACAGTTGTTCTAGGATCTCATTTAGATCTCTTATATCTTTGTTTAATTTCTGTTTAGAGGATCAGTCCAGCTCTGTAAGAGGAGTGCTAAGGTACCGTGTTATTATGGTATTATCAGATATCATATTGCTCAGACTGAGTAAGGTCTGTTTCAAGAATCTGGGAGCATTTAAATTGAGTGCATAAATATTTAGAATTGAAATGTCTTCTTGTTGTATTTTTCCCTTGACCAATATAAAGTGACCATCTTTGTCTTTTTTGACTTTAGTTGCTTTAAATCCACATGTATCTGAAAATAAGATTGCAACTCCAATTTTCTTCTGAATTCCATTTGCCTGAAAAATTGTCTTCCAACCCTTGACTCGGAGCTTTAATTTGTCTTTTGAAGCCAGGTGTGTTTCTTGCAGACAGCCAATGGAAACACTGTTTCTTGCAGTGTTTTTTAATCCAGTCAACCAATCTATGTCTCTTCAGTGGGGAATTCAAGCCATTAACATTTATTGAGATAATTGATAAGTGTGGTAGTTTTCTATTCGTCTTATTTGGTGAGAGTCCATTGCTTAGTTTTATCTTTTGCATCAGTGTGGAGGTTAGGTTCTGTCCTTTAATTTCTGAGTTCTTACTTTGCTGCTGATCCATTGTGGTGGTCAGTGTGCAGAACAGGTTGAAGTATTTCCTGTAGAGCTGGTCTTGTTGTGGCGAATTTCCTCAATGTTTGTATATCCGTAAATGATTTGATTTCTCCGTCAATTTTGAAGCTTAGCTTAGCAGGGTACAGAATTCTGGGCTGGAAATTGTTCTGTTTAAGTAGATTAAAGGTAGATGACCATTGTCTTCTTGCTTGGAAAGTTTCATTAGAGAAGTCTGCGGTCACTCTGATGGATTTGCCCCTGTAGTTCAACTGGCACTTACTTCTGGCAGCTTGCAGAATCTTTTCTTTTGTCTTGACTTTGGACAGTGTCATCACAATGTGTCTTGGAGAAGCTCGGTTTAGAGTTGAGGAGACCTGGGGTCTGATAGCCCTCTGAAAGCAGTGTGTCAGAATCTTTGGTGATATTTGGGAAATTTTCTTTTATAATATTCTCTAGTATGGCTTCCATTCCTCTGGGGCATTCTTCTTCCCCTTCTGGGATTCCTATAACTCGTATGTTGGAACGCTTCATAAAGTCCCATAATTCTGACAGTGAACGTTCTGCTTTCTCTCTCTTCTTTTCTGCCTCTTTTACTATCTGAGTTATCTCAAAAACTTTGTCTTCTACCTCTGAAATTCTTTCTTCTGCATGGTCTATCCTGTTGCTGATATTTTCCATTGCATCTTTAATTCCCCGATTGACTGTTTCATTTCCTTCAGCTCTGCTATATCCTTTTTATATTCTTCATATCGTTCATCTCTTATTTGATTCTGTTTTTGGATTTCCTTTTGTTTATTTTCCACTTTATTAGCAGTTTCCTTCATTGTTTCCATCATTTCTTTCATTGTTTTCAACATGTGTATTCTAAATTCCCTTTCTGTCTTTCCTAACATTTCTGTATAGGTGGAATCCTCTGCAGTAGCTGCCTCATGGTCCCTTGGCGGGGTTGTTCTGAACTGGTTCTTCATGTTGCCTGGAGTTTTCTGCTGATTCTTCCTCATGAGTGATTTCTTTTATCTGTTTCCTTGCCCTAATTTTCCTTTCACTTCCTCTTGCTCTTTAAGTTCTCGTGCCTCTGGACTAAGGGTTACAGGACCAGAATGGTGAGAAGGTTGAAGAGCAAAAAAGGAATGAAAGAAAGGAGGACCGAGTGATAAGAAAAACAGAGAAAGGAGAGGGGGTGGGTAAAAGGAATATTGACAAAAAGAAGAGAGGCACTGAAAGAGGGGGCAGAGCAATATAGGTGTACAGTAGGGTACTTTGATACAACCTTAAAATCAAACCACCTTCTCGGGGTGCCCAGTTGGGTGGTTCCCTTGAGGTCAGCAGCTCTTTGCTAACCTGATCAGACACAGTACCCCCCACCTCCACCCAGTAGAGAGGAAAGACAAAAATGCTATAAATCAAACCAAAACAAGCAAACAGAAAACTTTACGGGATAAAATTGGCTTGAAAAACCAAATAATAGCGGTAGAAACACTAACAAAAATGAAGTTCTAATTATTGAAATAGGCAGCAATGGGAAATTATAATTAAACTAGAAAAATTGAGAAAGAAAAAATCTGTATGGAAAAGGTTGAACTTAAAAAACAAAACAACAATCAACAACATCCAAATAAACAAAAAAAAAACCAACCAAACCAAAAAAAAAAACCAAAAACAAAGCAGTATGTATATGTTACTGAATATTGTCTGGGCAACACGTGGTCTTCTGGGGTTTGAGATGTTAATTACAGTTCTGATACGACTGGAGGCTGCTAGTTTCTCAGACCCCAGCAGGTAGACACCCTAAATCTCTCTTCAGCCCACTTAAAAGGCACTTTGAACTTGTTCACTTGCTGAGCAGAAGCTTTCCCAGGGGAAGTGCTTGTCACTGGAATCACTGCTGAAGTGGCTATCCACTTACCCTGTGCGCCAAAACTGGTCTCCCTCTGCCCCTGAGGGTTAGGGCTGCAAGGCGGCTCAGACCCCGCCCTTAGGCTACTTGGTCGCTGGGTTACCAGCTCCCACCCAATTCTAGCTCTGCGACCCTGAGGGCAGAGCTTGCCGGGGCAGATCGCTCACAATGGCTGCCTGTGACCCAGAGCCAAACACTATTACCTCCGTCTGGCTCAGCGGCTCAGACTGGGGCCCTAGACAAAGGCCAAAGTTCTCCGCACTCCCGCTCAGGCTCTCCCCAAGGCAGTTCAGCTGAGTTCCAAGTCCAAAGACACCAAAACAGTTCACAGGTAAGGCCTTTCTGGTTTGCAGTCTTGCTGCTACTGAACTTACAGTTGTGGGCGGGTTTAGACGGATTGAACACATGTGACCACTTGCCGGTTTTCCACTGTTTTAGTCCTCCTCTTGGGGTCCAGAAGTCTCTTGCTGACTCCCTGTATCCTCTCAGGGGTGATGATAGGCAGATCCCACCAGCCAGAGATGCCTGGAGTCCTATCTCCCCAGACTCAAGGTGCCCAGATGCAAGGAAGCTGTTACTGGGCTGCCATCTTTCTCCGCCTTCAAGATTGTTCAATTTTCATGCCTTTGTGTGGGGTTGAATGTTTTTTGTTAGAGTTGTGTTCCACCTTTAGTGCCTTGTAGTCTGAGAAGATACATGGAAAAATTTAAATTCTTTTGATTCTCTTTGTTTGTGAAAGTTTGTTTTGTGGCCTAGGATATGATCAGTTTTGCAGAATGTTCCATGGAGTGATGAGAAGAATATATATTCTTTATTTGGGGGTTGGTGTGTTCTATGTGCATCTAGCAAGCACAGTTGTTCTAAAGTCTCATTTAAGTCTCTTATATCTTTGTTTAATTTCTGTTTAAAGGATCTGTCCTGCTCTGTAAGAGGAGTGTTAAATTCCCCTATTATTATGGTGTTATCGGATATCATATTGCTCAGACTGTGTAAGACTTGTTTCAAGAATCTGGGAGCATTTCAATTGGTTGCATAAATATTTAGAATTGAAATACCTTCTTGTTGTATTTTTCCCTTGATCAATGTAAAGTGACCCATCTTTTCTTTTTTGACTTCAGTTGCTTAAAATCCACATATATCTGCAAATAAGATTGCAACACCTCTTTTCTTCTGAATTCCATTTGCCTGAAAAATTGTCTTCCAACCCTTGACTCAGAGTTTTGATTTGTCTTTTGAAGCCAGGTTTGTTTCTTGCAGACAGCAAATGGATGGCTTGTGTTTTTTAGTCCAGCCAGCCAATCTATGCCTCTTTAGTGGGGGAATTCAAGCCCTTAACATTTACTGAGATAATTGATAATTATGGTAGTGTTCTATTCATCTTATTTTGTGAGACTCCATTGCTTAGTTTTATCTTTTGCATCAGTGTGGAAGTTAGGTTCTGTCCTTTAGTTTCTGAGTTCTTACTTTGCTGCTGATCCATTGTGTTGGTGAGTGTGTAGAACTGGTTGAAGTATTTCCTGTAGAGCTGATCTCATTGTGGTGAATTTCCTCAAGGTTTGTATATCAGTAAATGTTCTGATTTCTCTGTCAATCTTAAAGCTTAGCTTAGCAGGATATAGAATTCTGGGCTGGAAATTGTTCTGTTTAAGTAGATTAATTGTAGATAACCATTGTCTTCTTGCTTGGACAGTTTCATTGGAGAAGTCTGCAGTCACGCTGATGGATTCCCCCTGTAGGTCAACTGGCACTTACTCCTGTCAGGTAGAAGAATCATTTCTTTTGTTTTGACTTTGGACAGTGTCATCACAATGTGTCTTGGAGAAGCTCGGTTAGAGTTGAGGTGACCTGGGGTCCGATAGCCCTCTGAAAGCAGTGTGTCAGAATCTTTGGTGATATTTGGGAAATTTTCTTTTATAATATTCTCTAGTATGGCTTCCATTCCTCTGGTGCTTTCTTCTTCCCCTTCTGGGATTCCTATAACTGATATGTTGGAATGCTTCATAAAGTCCCATAATTCTGTCAGTGAACATTCTGCTTTCTCTCTATTCTTTTTGCTTTCTCTCTCTTTTTTTCTACCTTTTTAAACTGAGTTATCTCAAGAGCTTTGTCCTCTACCTCTGAAATTCTTTCTTCTGCATGGTCTAACCTGTTGCTGATACTTTCTATTGCATCTTCAAGTTCCCTAATTGCTTCCATCCCTTCAGCTCTGCTATATCCTTGCTATATTCTTCGTATTGTTCATCTCTTATTTAAATCTGTTTTTGGACTTCGTTTTGTTTTTTTCCACTTTATTAGCAGTTTCCTTCATTGTTTCCATCATTTCCTTCACCGTTTTCATGTGTATTCTAAATTCCCTTTCTTTCATTCCTAACATTTCTTTATATGTGCAATCCTCTGCAGTAGCTACCTCATGGTCCCTTGGAGAAGTTGCTCTGGACTGGTTTTTCATGTTGCCAGAATTTTTCTGCCCATTCTTCCTCATGAGTAATTTCTTTTATCAGTTTCCTTGCCCTAATTTTCCTTTCACTTCCTCTTGCTCTTTAAGTTACTGTGCCTGTGGACAAGGGTTTCAATGAGTCCTTTTGGTACAGGACCAGAAGGATGAGAAGTTTGAAGATCAAGAAGGGATAAAAGAAAGAAAAAAAAAGGAAATAAGGAAAGAAAAGAAAAAGGAGAAAGGAGAGTTGGTGGGTAAAAGGGAGTATTGAAAAAGAGAAGTTAGGCACAGAGAGAGGGAGACAGAGCAATATAGGTGTACAGTAGGGTACTTTGACACAACCTTAAAAAAAACTCAACCACTGGGGGTTCCAGGTGGGGTGGTTCCCTTGAGGTCAGAAGCTCTTTGCTAGCCTGATCAGACACAGTACCCCACCTCCACCAAGTAGAGAGGAAAGATAAAAATGCTATGAATGGAACCAAAACAAGCAAACAGAAAATTTTACAGGATGAAATTGGGGGAAAAACCAAATAATAAGGGTAGAAACTCTAGCAAAAATGAAGTTCTAATTATTGAAAAAGGCAACAATGGAAAATTGTATTTAAAAGAGAAAAATTGATAAAGAAAAGAAAGAATAAAAGAAAATAAAAATCTGTAGGGAAAAGGTTGAAATTAAAAAACAAAACAACAACAACTACAACAACAAAAGCAGTATATATATTTTGTTGAATATTGCCTGGGCAATAGGTGTTCTTCTGGGGTATGAGATTTTAGTTAATTACAATGCTGATACAACTGGAGGCCTCTGCTGATTTCTCAAACACTGCAGGGTGGAGACTCTAAATCTCTCTTCAGCTCTCTTTAAAGGCTCTTTAAACTTCTAAACTTGGCTATGCAGAAGCTTTTCCAGGAAAGTGCTTGTCGCTGGGATCATTGCTGAAGTGGCTATCCACTTACCCAGTGTGCCAAAACCCAAAACCAGTCTCACTTTGCCTCTGAGGGTTAAGGCTGTAAGGGGCTCAGTCCCTGCCTTTAGGCTGCTCAGTCACTAGATTACTAGCTCCCACCTGATCCTTGCTATGTAACCCTGAGGGCAGAGCTTGCCGGGACAGTTCTTTCACAATGGCTCTGCGCTGCCCACACCTGAACACTATTAGCTCCATCCAGCTCAGCAGCTCAGTCTGGGGTCCTAGACAATGCCAAAAGTTCTCTGCATTCCTGCCCAAGCTCTCCCAGGGCAGTTCAACTGAGTGCGAAGTCCAAAAACACCAAAACAGCTCACGGGTAAGACCTTTCCTGTTTGCAGTCTCACTGCTGCTGTACTTACAGCTGCTGGTGGGATTAGACCAAATGAATACACACAACCACTTGCCACTTTTCCACTGCTTTTGGCCTCCTCTTGGGGTCCAGAAGTCTCTTGCTGATTCCCTATGTCTTCAAAGATATGATTATAGGCAGATACCACCAGCCAGAGATGCCTGGAGTCTTGTCTCCCCAGACTCACCTACTCGGCCACCATCTTGCTCAGATCTCCAATATGTAGTTATTTTAAACTACCAAGTGTGTAGTAATTTGTTACAGAAGCCATAGAAAAAATAGCAGATTATTTTGTACTACCATTAGTGATGAATAAGTGTTCCCATTTGTACAGATACTTCCCAGTCTTTGGTGACATTCTTCCATTTAACATTTGATGTTTAAGTAAATGTTTAGTGATATCTCATCTGACAAAAATTTGCATTTTTCTGTTTCTAATACTGTTGACAATATTTTGGTGTAATTATCTGCTATTTATCTTTTGTAAGGTATCCATTCAAAATTTCCATTCTTTTTATTAGCTTGCTAGTGTTTTCATTATCGAGTTATAAAAATTTGGCAAACTTTTGTGGATTCAAGTTATTTACCACATATGTATGTTTTACAAATGTTTTCCTGGGTCATGGATTGTCTGCCACATGTATAACAGAATTGTTATGAGAGTAGTTTCAAATAAAAGTAAATTCAGATTTTGGTAAGAAGAACCTATTTACAAGAAAGACCATCACAATGAGGACACTTGAGTCAGAAGTGGCATAAGCCTCAAAGATCTCAAAAATCTAACAAAAAGGGTTTTTTCTTTTATAGGGGTGAGATAAGCAGTAACTATGAGGAATTTAAGCCAAAGAGGAAAAATGACCAGCAGTGTCTGACACATAATGTGTCACCTATGTTACCAACTCTTGGGATGAGCCCATAGGGAGCCAGGCTTCTCTTTTTTGTTTTCTTAGGCTGGAGGAAAGCAGACATCAGAGGTCTGCATGGGGAGAAATTCTGACTGAAGGTGAGTCAAAACAAAGCAGAAAGTAACAAGGGGTAATTGTAAACATTCGGTGAGATTTTAAAATCTTTTTTGTCTTTTAACCCTTCTAACAAATCTATACTCCAAGTTAATGGGATAGCCTTGTGAATTTTGTTCTAGTACCTGTATTATTTTATATACTTTTTACCTTAAGGTCTGTGATCTATCTCATATTGACATGAGGACTAGTTTACCCATAAAGATAACAGGGTTTTTTTTTGTTGTTGTTGTTGGTTTTTTGCCATCAAATATGAACCATATTTGTTGGGTGTAATTCTAGAGTCCTATTCTGCTGATTTTTTTTAATGTTTCTACTTCTATTACCAAGTCTTAATTATTATAGCTTTAAAGTAAGTCTTGATATCAGTTAATGCAATTGTTGCAAACATTTACTTTTTATTTTTAAGATGATTTTGGCTAATGTACGTCCCTTGCCTCTCTAAATAAGTTTTCACAGAAGTTTGTAAATTTCTACAAAATGTCTGCAATTTGGATTGATGCTTCCTTGAATCTGTAGGTTAATTTCAGAAAAATTAACATTTTAATCATACTGATTGTGCATATAACAATTTATGTCGATCTTGTTTTGATCTTATGTATAATTTGTAGAAGAAAACATCTAGTATTTCATAATAGTAAACATCTATTAAACATCATGCTCAGTTCAGGGTATAGGGAATGGGCAGTGTTCTGTGCCTTTCCTTAAAGCCAAACACCCTCTATCCTCTACTTAGCACCGAATCCAGTGTAAAAATAGCTATTCTTCTGTTTCCTGAGCTGACTATAGTCAATATATTGTACTTATGCAGTATCCTGACTATAGGAAGGTTTCTATTTATTTTTCTGCTCACTCTCAAACTTTGTGAGCTTTTTTTTATGCTGTAAATAGAATAATGTTTATTGAAACCATAACATGTTAATGATTAATGATACATTTTTAAATAAAACATAGTATGCATAATTATTTTTTATAGAAAAACATTCTCGACATAATTTTGCCTAAAATAAAAAAGATTTGAACTAAAAAATTGGTTGGAAGAATTATCAAAACATTTTAATATTATTTTTATGCCTCTTGCAGTTTCTAAATTTTCAATAAAAGCATCTATTACGTTTTTTAAAGAATTGTCATAGTAATTCTTTTGAAGAATTGTCAAAATGTTTCCAAAATAGCACACAACAAGTGTGCTTTCTGTTTATTCTGAAAGATTGTTTTTTTCCATAAATTTCAGATTAAGATGGGGTAGATATGATTAGGTTGCATAATTTGCTTTTGTAAGATTAAGTCCAAGTGGTAGCTGTGTCCTTCACCCAGGAAGTGTCAAAATACACATGCAAGGTACCCATTGGGTGGGAATTACCCAGTCTTTTCCCCTCTCCCCCTTCCTTGAATTTCATTGAGTTTTTCTTTCCCGTCAGTATGTTGTTTTTTGTTTTATGTTTTTGTAGAGACAGAGTCTCACTGTACCGCCCTTGGGTAGAGTGCCGTGGCGTCACGTTAGCAACCTCTAACTCTTGGGCTTACGCGATTCTCTTGCCTCAGCCTCCCGAGCAGCTGGGACTACAGGCGCCCACCACAACGCGCGGCTCTTTTTCTGTTGCAGTTTGGCCGGGGCTGGGTCCGAACCCGCCACCCTCGTTATATGGGGCTGGCGCCCTACTCACTGAGGCACAGGCGCCGCCCCTAGTATGTTGTTTTTAATCTACTAGTTCCACTTTAGTACTAAGTATATGTAATGCTTGTTTTTTCATTCTTGTGATACTTCACTTAGGACAATGTTTTCTGATTCCATCCAGATACTCTCGAACTTTGTAAGGACCAGCAAGCTTGTAACAAAGAAGGGGTTTATTGTTTAAATGACCTGCCATAATATTTTTCATGGCACATAGGTACAAATTTCCATTTTGTCTGAAGCTATAAGGGATTCTAAATTGTCATACCAGCCATACTTAGCCTTTTAGAATTTGTTTAAATTTTATCTATTTTTTTTTTTTTTATTGTTGGGGATTCATTGAGGGTACAATAAGCCAGGTTACACTGATTGCAATTGTTAGGTAAAGTCCCTCTTGCAATCATGTCTTGCCCCCATAAAGTGCGGAACACACCAAGGCCCCACCCACCTCCCTCCTTCCCTCTTTCTGTCCCCCCCCATAACCATAATTGTCATTAATTGTCCTCATATCAAAATTGAGTACATAGGATTCATGCTTCTCCATTCTTGTGATGCTTTACTAAGAATAATGTCTTCCACGTCTATTTTTTTCTTATCCATAGCTATGGTGGCTACCACATCTTATCAGGGTTCTTTCAAAGAGGATATAGTTCATGTGTACTGCTCTCTACTGGAGGAAGTTAAAACCATCTGTATGTAATATATAATTAAATTACCTTGCTATTTCAGGTCTCTGCTAGAGGAAAAACTTATGGTTTTGTAGACTATTCTTACTGTTAGAATAGGAACAGTAGTTTTCTGACACTCTTAATATTCTAACATGAAATTTCTTGTTATATATAAAATGTTCTATAATTCATTCCTGTTTTATAGTGGAGAATATAAGCTAACAGTACGTGACCTAGTCCTGATCTCATCAAATGTTCCATTCCATGACAGCTTATTTCATTACCCAGGTCTCCAAATTTCAACTCTGTGTTCTTTATCTTACACACAGACACACACACAAAAAAAGATTTGCCTGATGAGATATTTTTCTGTTCTTTTCCCCAAATTTTGCCTTAACATGAAAAACCCACTTTACTTCCTGGGCATTCATAGCTACAAGGAAATTACAGTACAGAAACCTAGGTTTTAACTTGTCACTCCCACTAAGCCACCTCACATTCTTATAGGAAAAAAGGTTCAACTACCAAGTAACCCAGAACAATCATGTGTGTTCCATGAATAAGAGGAAGTATTTGCATTCTTCAAAGAATGTTACTGTAAATCCAAAACATCTGGCAATAAATTACTTAGATGATGTTCTCTCAGTGGTCTGGTGGCTATTTTTGTGCTAAATATAATTAAACTATTTTAAAAGTTAGTACTGCTATTTAAATACCCTAGACAACCTATTTCAGTTTGCTTTTTAATAAATATTTGCTTATAATTACATAACCAGAAAATATAACATGTAGAGGGAATAGAGACAAAAATACACATATAGGTAATAATATATTGTATAAATAAGATAGAATACTTCTTTACTCTTATTTGAAAAGATTTTGCCTTTAGTTCTCTAAACCTTCTATAATCTTCCTCACAGGCTTACAGCCCAGTGGATAGCAGAGACAACTTAGACTTTCCAAATTAAAATATCTTGTTCTAGTATAATCATAATCCCTTTAGTTCAAATATTTTGCCACCTCAAATCCCATCTGTATATCAATCTTGGTTTAGATCTTTGATATGACTAAGTCTCTTAAGTAGATTATGAGTCTTTCAGATTGTCTTTATTCTGGGCTTTCTCTTCCTCAAGTTTGCTTCAGTATGTGAAAGGGAAATTACTATGTCTCTGTGACTCTTGGAAAAAGGAGTACTCAGATTTACCTGGAAGAGAAATATTTACTTGATGGAGAATGAAAGTAAGGAGGGGAGAAATACATGCAAGAGAAGGAAAACTATTCACTGAGTACCACAAAACATTGCAGATAGCCTATTTGACTCAGAATCACAAAGAAGGCCATTATCCCAATTTCCTTCCTTCCTGTCCTCTCCTTTCTTCTCCTCTCCATTCTTCTCTCTCTCTCCTTCCTTCCTTCCTTCCTTCCTTCCTTCCTTCCTTCCTTCCTTCCTTCCTTCCTTCGTTCCTTTCTTTCTGATTAACATGAGGGTACAATGATTAGGTTACATTGTTTTCATTGGTCAGGCAAAGTGCAAGTTGCAGTTGAGCCCCTTACACTGTGCCCATTAGGTGAGAGCTCTCCCAAAGCTGTAGGTACTGGCATAAATGTGAAGAGAAGGGAACACTTTTACACTGTTGGTGGAATTGCAAACTAATACATCCTCTTTGGAGTCTAGACCTTCCATTTGATCCCACAGTCCCATTACTAGATAACTACAAAGAAAGGGAAAAAATCATTTTATCATAAAGACATTTCAACTAGACTGTTTATCACAGCTCAATTCACAATTGTCAAGATGTGAATTCAGCAGTGCCCATCAGCATATGAATAGGTTAATAAACTGTGATAAACACACACACACACACACACACACCATGGAATACTATTCAGCCATTAAAAAGATGGTGACTTTGCATCTTTTCTCTTAGCCTGGGTGGAGTTGAAGAACATTCTCCTTAGTAAAGTATCACAAGAATGTAAAAGCAAGTATCTAATGTACTCAATACTATCATGAAACCAATAGAAAAACAATATCCTTCCTTTAAATAATAATACTGGAAACCACCAAAAACTTCTTTTAAACTGATTCCACTGGAACAAACACATGTTGAAAGCAGAAATGTTACTTATTGACATTGCTACAATGATTTTTTTAGGGTAAAGAGGTAATGAAATTTCCAGTGAGTGTTGCCTCCATCATATAAAGAGCTTGGAAGCTGAAATATTTATCTTCAAATAGTAAAATTAGAGACTTTCTGTTGACCTATCAAAAAACAGGTTTTCAGATTGCAGGGAAATTGTCACAACAAAATCTGGATAAATACAAGACTTCAGAGATACAATCAAGATGTGCTTAACTGAACAAGAAACCACTGGAGATGTCAACTGGTAAGAACACTTGTAGAGTGACTTTTAACAAGTTGATGGTGACTGAGTGTGGGCTAAAATGAAAGAAGGGCCTCCTGCAGGTATCAGCCTCAGTGGGCCCCACACATTCATAAACTTTGCTCCAGGGATCCTACAGATTATTATAGCAAACATGTCCTCACAGCTCTGGCAGGGGAAGGAAAAGCAATCCTTGCAAATTATCTCCAGTGTATGCTTACTAATTAGAAAAAAAGTTTTATTTTGGTAGGAGAAAATACACTACCAGGGACTTTCAAAGGAAATATATCCCTTTTCTGTTTTACTCTTGTTTAGCCTGGTTAGATGCTTATAAAATTCCTTACTTTTTTTGAAGATGCATATTTTGGTTTGTTAATTTTCTACATTTTCCTTTCTTTTTTTTTATTTTATTTTATTTTTTTTTAATTGTTGGGGATTCATTGAGGGTACAATAAGCCAGGTTACTCTGACTGCAATTGTTAGGTAAAGTCCCTCTTGCAATCATGTCTTGCCCCCATAAAGTGTGACACACACCAAGGCCCCACCCCCCTCCCTCCCTCCCTCTTATGCTTCCCCCCCATAGCCTTAATTGTCATTAATTGTCCTCATATCAAAATTGAGTACATAGGATTCATGCTTCTCCATTCTTGTGATGCTTTACTAAGAATAATGTCTTCCACTTCCATCCAGGTTAATACGAAGGATGTAAAGTCTCCATTTTTTATAATGGATGAATAGTATTCCATGGTGTACATATACCACAGCTTGTTAATCCATTCCTGGGTTGGTGGGCATTTAGGCTGTTTCCACATTTTGGCGATTGTAAATTGAGCTGCAATAAACAGTCTCGTACAAGTGTCCTTATGATAAAAGGATTTTTTTCCTTCTGGGTAGATGCCCAGTAATGGGATTGCAGGATCAAATGGGAGGTCTAGTTGAGTGCTTTGAGGTTTCTCCAGACTTCCTTCCAAAAAGATTGTACTAGTTTGCAGTCCCACCAGCAGTGTAAAAGTGTTCCCTTCTCTCCATGTCCACGCCAGCATCTGTAGTTTTGAGATTTTGTGATGTGGGCCATTCTCACTGGGGTTAGATGATATCTCAGGGTTGTTTTAATTTGCATTTCTCTAATATATAGAGATGATGAACATTTTTTCATGTGTTTGTTAGCCATTCGTCTGTCATCTTTAGAGAAGGTTCTATTCATGTCTCTTGCCCATTGATATATGGGATTGTTGGCTTTTTTCATGTGGATTAATTTGAGTTCTCTATAGATCCTAGTTATCAAGCTTTTGTCTGATTGAAAATATGCAAATATCCTTTCCCATTGTGTAGGTTGTCTCTTTGCTTTGGTTATTGTTTCCAGAGCTGTACAGAAGCTTTTCAGTTTAATGAAGTCCCATTTGTTTATTTTTGTTGTTGTTGCAATTGCCATGACAGTCTTCTTCATGAAGTCTTTCCCCAGGCCAATATCTTGCAGTGTTTTTCCTATGCTTTCTTGGAGGATTTTTATTGTTTCATGCCTTAAATTTAAGTCCTTTATCCATCTTGAATCAATTTTTGTGAGTGGGGAAAGGTGTGGGTCCAGTTTCAGTCCTTTACATGTAGACATCCAGTTCTCCCAACACCATTTATTGAATAGGGAGTCTTTCCCCCAAGGTATGTTCTTGTTTGGTTTATCGAAGAATAGGTGGTTGTAAGATGTTAGTTTCATTTCTTGGTTTTCAATTCGATTCCAAGTGTCTATGTCTCTGTTTTTGTGCCAGTACCATGCTGTCTTGCGCACTATGGCCTTGTAGTACAGACTAAAATCTGGTATGCTGATGCCCCCAGCTTTATTTTTGTTACAGAGAACTGCCTTAGCTATACGGGGTTTTTTCCAGTTCCATACAAAACGCAGAATCATTTTTTCCAAATCTTGAAAGTACGATGTTGGTATTTTGATAGGAATGGCATTGAATAAGTCAATTGCTTTGGGAAGTATAGACATTTTAACAATGTTGATTCTTCCAAGCCATGAGCAAGGTATGTTCTTCCATTTGTTAATATCCTCTGCTATTTCCTTTCGGAGGATTTCATAGTTTTCTTTATAGAGGTCCTTCACCTCCTACGTTAGGTATATTCCTAGGTATTTCATTTTCTATGAGACTATGGTGAAGGGAGTTGTGTCCTTAATTAGCTTCTCATCTTGACTGTTATTGGTGTATACAAAGGCTACTGACTTGTGGACATTGATTTTATATCCTGAGACATTACTGTATTTTTTGATGACTGCTAGGAGGCTTGTGGTTGAGTCCTTGGGGTTCTCTAAGTATAAGATCATGTCGTCAGCAAAGAGGGAGAGTTTGACGTCCTCTGCTCCCATTTGGATTCCCTTTATTTCCTTGTCTTGCCTTATTGTATTGGCTAGAACTTCCAGCACTACGTTGAATAGTAAAGGTGACAGAGGACAACCTTGTCTGGTTCCAGTTCTAAGAGGAAAAGCTTTCAGTTTTACTCCATTCAGTAAAATATTGGCTGTGGGTTTGTCATAGATAGCTTCAATTAGTTTTAGAAATGTGCCACCTATGCCTATACTCTTCAGTGTTCTAATTAGAAAAGGATGCTGGATTTTATCAAATGCTTTTTCTGCATCTATTGAGAGGATCATGTGATCTTTATTTTTGCCTCTGTTAATATGGTGGATAACGTTTATGGACTTGCGTATGTTAAACCAGCCTTGCATCCCTGGGATGAAGCCTACTTGATCATGATGAATGACTTTTTTGATGATAAGCTGTAATCTATTGGGTAGGATTTTTTTGAGAATTTTTCCATCTATATTCATGAGTGAGATTGGTCTGAAATTCTCCTTTTTTTTGGGGTCTTTTCCTGGTTTTGGTATCAGGGTGATGTTTGCTTCATAGAATGTGTTGGGGAAGATTCCTTCTTCCTCAATTTTTTGGAATAATTTCTGCAGTACAGGAATAAGCTCTTCCTTGAAGGTTTGATAGAATTCTGGTGTGAAGCCATCTGGACCAGGGCATTTTTTGGTTGGAAGATTTTTTATTGTTTCTTTGATCTCAGTGCTTGAAATTGCTCTCTGTTCAGGAGCTCTATTTCTTCCTGGATAATTCTAGGGAGAGGGTGTGATTCCAAATATTCATCCATTTCCTTCACATTGTCAAATTTCTGGGCGTAGAATTTCTGGTAGTATTCAGAGATGATCTCTTGTATCTCTGTGGGATCAGTTGTTATTTCCCCTTTATCATTTCTGGTTGAGGTTATTAGGGATTTTACTTTTCTATTCCTCATTAGTCTGGCCAATGGTTTATCTATTTTATTTATTTTTTCAAAAAACCAACTTCTTGTTTCATTAATTTTCTGAATGATTCTTTTGTTTTCAATTTCATTGATCTCTGATTTGATTTTGGATATTTCTTTTCTTCTACTGAGTTTAGGCTTAGATTGTTCTTCTTTTTCCAATTCCATAAGATCTCTTGTGAGATTGTTGATGTGCTCTCTTTCTGTGTTTTCAATGTAGGTATCTAACGTGATGAATTTTCCTCTCAAAACTGCTTTTGCAGTATCCCACAGGTTTTGGTAGCTTGTGTCTTCATTGTTGTTATGCTCAAGGAAGTTAATGATTTCCTGTTTTATTTCTTCCTGCACCCATCTGTTATTCAACAGAAGATTGTTTAATTTCCATGCCTTTGGGTGGGGTTGAGCATTTTTGTTAGAGTTGAGTTCCACCTTTAGTGCCTTATGGTCTGAGAATATACAAGGTAAAATTTCAATTCTTTTGATTCTGTTGATATTTGCTTTGTGTCCCAGGATATGATCAATTTTGGAGAATGTTCCATGGGGTGAAGAGAAGAATGTATATTCTTTATGTTTGGGGTGGAGTGTTCTATATGCGTCTATCAAGCACAGTTGTTCTACCGTCTCATTTAAATCTCTTATATCTGTGTTTAATTTCTGTTTAGAGGATCTGTCCAGCTCTGTAAGAGGAGTGTTAAAGTCCCCTGTTATGATGGATATTATCAGATATCATATTGCTCAGACTGAGTAAGGTCTGTTTCAAGAATCTGGGAGCATTTAAATTGAGTGCATAAATATTTAGAATTGAAAGGTCTTCTTGTTGTATTTTTCCCTTGACCAATATAAAGTGACCATCTTTGTCTTTTTTGACTTTAGTTGCTTTACATCCACATGTATCTGAAAATAAGATTGCAACTCCTCTTTTCTTCTGAATCCCGTTTGCCTGAAAAATTGTCTTCCAACCCTTGACTCGGAGCTTTAATTTGTCTTTTGAAGCCAGGTGTGTTTCCTGCAGACAGCAAATGGATGGCTTGTGTTTTTTAATCCAGTCAGCCAATCTATGTCTCTTCAGTGGGGATCAAGCCATTAACATTTATTGAGATAATTGATAAGTGTGGTAGTATTCTGTTCATCTTATTTGGTGAGAGTCCATTGCTTAGTTTTATCTTTTGCATCAGTGTGGAGGTTAGGTTCTGTCCTTTAATTTCTGAGTTCTTACTTTGCTGCTGATCCATTGTGGTGGTCAGTGTGCAGAACAGGTTGAAGTATTTCCTGTAGAGCTGGTCTTGTTGTGGCGAATTTCCTCAATGTTTGTATATCCGTAAATGATTTGATTTCTCCGTCAATTTTGAAGCTTAGCTTAGCAGGGTACAGAATTCTGGGCTGGAAATTGTTCTGTTTAAGTAGAATAAAGGTAGATGACCATTGTCTTCTTGCTTGGAAAGTTTCATTAGAGAAGTCTGCGGTCACTCTGATGGATTTGCCCCTGTAGGTCAACTGGCGCTTACTCCTGGCAGCTTGCAGAATCTTTTCTTTTGTCTTGACTTTGGACAGGTTCATCACAATGTGTCTTGGAGAAGCTCGGTTAGAGTTGAGGCGACCTGGGTTCCGATAGCCTTCTGAAAGCAGTGTGTCAGAATCTTTGGTGATATTTGGGAAATTTTCTTTTATAATATTCTCTAGTATGGCTTCCATTCCTCTGGGGCGTTCTTCTTCCCCTTCTGGGATTCCTATAACTCGTATGTTGGAACGCTTCATAAAGTCCCATAATTCTGACAGTGAACGTTCTGCTTTCTCTCTTTTCTCTTCTGCCTCTTTTACTGAGTTATCTCAAGAACTTTGTCTTCTACCTCTGAAATTCTTTCTTCTGCATGGTCTAACCTGTTGCTAATACTTTCCATTGCATCTTTAAGTTCCCTAATTGACTGTTTCATTTCCTTCAGCTCTGCTATATCCTTTTTATATTCTTCATATTGTTCATCTCTTATTTGATTCTGTTTTTGGATTTCCTTTTGGTTAATTTCCACTTTATTAGCAGTTTCCTTCATTGTTTCCATCATTTCTTTCATTGTTTTCAACATGTGTTTTCTAAATTCCCTTTCTGTCATTCCTAACATTTCTTTATAGGTGGAATCATCTGCAGTAGCTACCTCATGGTCCCTTGGCGGGGTTGTTCTGGACTGGTTCTTCATGTTGCCTGGAGTTTTCTGCTGATTCTTCCTCATGAGTGATTTCTTTTTTTTTTGTTTCCTTGCCCTAATTTTCCTTTCACTTCCTCTTGCTCTTTAAGTTCTCGTGCCTGTGGAAGTTGCGGGCAGGTTTAGATGGATTGAGCACACGCGACCACTTGCCGGTTTTCCACTGTTTTAGTCCTCTTCTTGGGGTCCAGAAGTCTCTCGCTGACTCACTGTGTCCTTGCAGGGGTGATGATAGGCAGATCCCACCAGCCAGAGATGCCTGGAGTCCTATCTCCCCAGACTCACGGTGCCAGATGCAAGGAAGCTGTTACACGGCCGCCATCTTGCTCTCCACCCCTATATTTTATTTTCAAATTTATTAAGGTACACTTTAATTTTTGTTTCTCTTCTGCTGCTTGCGTTATACTTAGAATGTTCTTTCTTTTGTTTATTATAATGGAATGGAATGTTATTGATTTTAGATCTTTCTTCTTCTTTAAGATATTCATTTGATATTTTAAATTTCTCTCTTAGAACTGCTACGTTTCATTCCCTCCATTTTGCTAGGCTGTGTTTTCTTTTCATTTAGTTAAAAGTATTTTAAGTTATTTTGAAATTTGTTCTTTTACTCATATGACACTTAAAAGACATTTTTTAATCTCCAAATATTTGGAGATTACAAATCCCTTTACTGATTTCTAGTTAAATTCCATTGTAGTTTGAGAACATAATGTGTATGATTTCTGTTATTGTAAATTTATTATCAAGTGTGTTAAGGCCTCTTATGTAATCTATCATTGTGAATATTTCTTTTTTTAGTCTTTTTATTAAATCACAACTGTGTACATTACTGAATTTATGGGGTACAATGTGCTGATTTTATATACAATTGGGAATGCTTACATCAAACGGGATAATATAACCTCCATCTCACTTACTTAATTGCTGTGTTAAGACATTTATACTCTTTCATTAGAGCTTAAGAAGAACATATAAACTGCTCATTTGAAACAGATTTTTCTACATATGTCAGTCAAGTTGAGAGATAAGGATGTTCACATCAACTATGCTCTTGCTTCATCTATCAATTAATTATAAAGGAATATTGAAACTTCTAACTATGACAGTGGGCTTCTGTATTTCTCCTTTTAGTCCTATCAGTTATTGCCTCATTTATTTTGATGTTCTGATTTTAGGTGCTGAGACATTTAGGATTATAATGATTCATGGAAAGTCTTCATGTATTGCAACATTTTCCCCAATTTACCTTGTTTTGAAGTTTGATTTATCTGAATTTAGCCATTATATCTTTCTTTTGATTATTGTTGGAATTGTCTATCTTTCCCCATTACTTTAACATATGAGTCTTCATATTTAAACTGGGTTTCTTATAGTGAATGCATCATTGGGTCTTGTTCTTTATTATCTACTTTGCCACTCTCTATTTTTTTTTTTTTTTGAGACAGAATCTCATTCTTTTTATTTATTTATTTATTTATTTTTTTTTTTGTAGAGACAGAGTCTCACTGTACCGCCCTTGGGTAGAGTGCCGTGGTGTCACATGGCTCACAGCAACCTCTAACTCTTGGGCTTACGCAATTCTCTTGCCTCAGCCTCCCGAGGAGCTGGGACTACAGGCTCCCGCCACAACACCCAGCTATTTTTTTGTTGCAGTTTGGCCGGGGCTGGGTTTGAAACCGCCACCCTCAGCATATGGGGCCAGCGCCCTACTCACCGAGCCACAGGTGCCGCCGCCACTCTCTATTTTTTAATTGTTGTTTTTAGGCCAGTCACTTTTAAAGTGATTATTGACACAGGTGAGTAAATAACTATAATATTTTAAACTATGATCTATTCATATCATTTTTTAATTTTCCCTTTGCACCTTTGCTGCCTTTAATTATTTTATTTTGATTCTATTTTATCTGATATCTTAACATATCAGTTATACCTGGTATCTTTAGAATGGTGTTGAATCTGTAAAAGTAGTTTCAAAAATGCTGTCAATAACCAATATAGGCTAATTATTAAAGTCATTTTTTCCACACACATATGTATTAATATTCTACTACTACACATATATACCAGGATTTAACACATAAATTGATAGAAGGTGGTGTAAGCATGGTTTTCAATTGTTGAAGTTGAAATTTGTAGATAAACAAGGAGAGAAGATCAGAATGTACCATGTGGTTATGGATTTGAGTTGGAGATATAGTAGGAACTCTTAGTTCAATACTGTCACAGATGGTTACATAAATAAAAATTTACACAGAGTTGAAGATACCTTAGATACACATATATCCTCTTCCTTCTTTTGCTCTGTCAGCTAAGAGGGCCTAGAAACCATGACACCCAGTTGTAATGCGCATATATAGTGCTTAGATTTTGGTTCTAATATCACATCTGCAATAGGATGGATCCTTGAAAAACACTGATTCTGAGACTACAGCAGAAAATATACAATAAAAATATACAAGATTGATCTAGAGCCTCTTGTAGGGGCAAAAATTTAAAAGGTGCTCAAACATACACATACACACAAATGATAGTGGGTGTGTTGAAGAAACCTAAAATATAAAATATATATCTGTGCATCCACATTGATAAAAATAAATGTTTGAATTAGGATATAAATAGAGGAGAAGAGGAAAGAATAAGAACTTCAAATATTTTAGGAAGATACTCCATCTTCAAGGAGGTAGTGTACTATCACTACATACTCCTTACATGTGAACTACACATAGTGATTTCCTTCCAAAGTGTGAAAATTAGGGAAAAAATGAATTTATGATGAAAAAATGGCAAACACTACCTCTACCAGGTATTGCAAACAATACGTCTACCAGATATTAAGGTCAACATCAATAGCTAGAAAGCATATTTGTAGAATATACTCTTAAATAAATATAAATAAAATGGAAATGTACCTGTGACTTTCTCAAAATCCATAGCCCCATTCTAAACATAAGATACACAGCCAAGAAACCTTAATTGAAGGGCATTCTGTCAAGTAACTGAGCAGTACTTCCCCAAACCAGAACCATCATAAAAACAAGGAAATCTGTGAAATTGTAGCATTCAAAAGGACCCTAAAAAGACGTAGCAATGAAATACGATGTGGTATTCTAGATGGAATCCTGAAAAAGATATGAGGTAAAATTTAAAGAAATCTTAATAAACTTTGGTTCCTTAATTTTAACAAATTTGCCAGGGTAATGTAAAATGTTAATAATTAGTGGAACTGGGCATGACATTTACTCTCTCTACTATCTTTAAAATTTTCTTCTATAAATATAAAACAGCATCAAAAACAAATGTTTATTTAAAATAATGAGTCAGTGAAGCATGTTTTTGTTACACAAAAGCAATGTAAGGTAGTGGAGAGTTCATGGAATCAGACTTGTGGAGTCATCTCATCACTTAGCAAATTCTCTGTGAGACTCTCGGCACATCACTTACCTTCTCAAGGTTCTTTGTTTCTGCCTGCAAACATGGGAATTTTGTGAAAAATCTCTTCCTGTTTTTGAATTATCCTTCTAATTTAAAGACTCATTCAACAAATCTTTACACATCTTGTTTTAATATTTTCAAAGAGGATCATGTTGGGGGGTGGGATTCGATTACCTTTCTTCCACATGTGGATTTCTTTTTTCCACTTGTGGCCAAAATATAAATAATATATAGTGACAGGGCAATTTTATCCAACTTCACAGTTTCTGAAGGTAACTTACAGGAATCCAAATACGAAGCTTGTAACGAACTGGATGTTTCAAAATAATTTATAATCCTCCACTTTTAATACCTTCTTTTGTTGTTGTTATTGGTGGTGTGGTGATCATAAGACATTTTTATCAGATCATGGAGCCAGAATTAGATTGAAAGGTCATATTATAAATATATTTGTATTGTGTTTCCAAATTAAAATATGTTTAGCAATTTTACATATGTGTGTTTCATTTTGATGGTCACAAAAAAGTAAGTGTTGTTTTATAGAAAATTATAAGGACGCATAGAATGGCCCTACAACTTGCCGAGAGTCAGCACACAGCTAGTAAGGAAGGTGTATAGTTGAAATCAGGCCTCATGGTTTACTCTAAGTGAAGAATTAATTCAATGTGAACCACAAAAATCCCACTTAATATTTAGTACTTAGCGCATGGCTGAAGATCAAAAATATTTGTGGTGTAAGTATTTGATTTCAGTTCTCCTTCCACTCTCAAATAGCAATAAGAAAAAGCCAGATAATCCACAGAATCTTTGCATTTTAGTTAGGTTATCAGAGATCAAGGTTACACAACCAGGTGAATCAAATTCCAAAATGTGATAAAGATTTCTAGGACGAGACCAGACATGCAAATTGACTTTCCCTTTGGTGGAACAAGAGAACTTGATAGCCATAAAACGATTAAGAAGAAAACTGAAATTTCAACAAATTGTTATAGAGCAATTTGGGGCCAGTTTGGAATTCCTAGAACCCACAACACATTTTTTCTTTTCATCGATCTTCTCAAAATGCCCATTAGAAATACTGAAGGTGTGGCCAGATACCATAGAAAGGCTCCCTCAGAATGCACCAGGTAAAAATTACCAATTTCTGTGTTCCTTCTGTGTGGATCACAAGCTTCCTAAACTCATATGACTATCTACAAAAATGTGACAGCTTTGATCGCATTTTAATGAGGAAAGACTGAAGGTTTTCCTGTGTGTCACCAATTTAACATTTCTTCCCCTTCACAATGTCACAACAGTCATAGCAACCACTGATGTTTTCTATCTCTTCACTTTCTCCTGTTCCAGAGTGTCATATAAATTGAACACAGTGTGTGTGTAGGCTTTGCAGATGTGCTTCTTTCACTTCTCTACACGAATTTACAGTCCATCTATGTACATGTGCCTTGATAGCCCATTTCTTTATTCACTGAATATAATTATATCAAGTGGACCTCTCAGAGATTATGTATTCATTCAATTAAGGACAAAGATGCTACAAAAATTTTTCTGCAATTTCTTTTGGCATGTGCATGACTTCAAATCCATAGAATAAGTACTCAAGTGCATAAATAATGGATCATTTGGTAGAACTATGTCTACCAAACTTTTCTACAGTAAGGTTCCCACCAATAACCACTGCAACCACTTGATTCATTTTTTAAGTTTTTTTATTGTTTAATATTAAATCTTCCCTGTGTATTTCGACTATAAATACTTTATCAGATATGTGTTTTCCAAATATTTTCTTCCTTTCTGAACCTGTCTTCTTTTCTAATCGGTGTCTTTCATGTAGGGGAAATATTTAGTCATACTTAATTGCCTGTTAATAGTTTTTTTATAGCTTACATTTTACATTTTTTTATAGCTTACATTTTAAATCTGTTTCAGTTAAAGATAGTTTTTATTAAGGGCTTAAGGTCTATAGCTTAGTCCATTGTTTCTATATGGTACACTAATTGTTCCAGAATCATTTATTAAAGCAACATTTTTCTCCACTAAATTGTTTTTGTTCCTTTTCATAAGTCAATTTTGTTTTCCATGCAATTTTAAAATCAGTTTGTCAAAAATCTGCAAAAGGAGATAAATAATGATAGTAGTGGACTGACTATAAACTATAAAATCAAATACAAATCTGTGAGACCATACAGACAAATAAAACAGAAAGCTTTCCAACATAGAAACTAATGATGGAATTAGAAACTCTCTATTTTGTCACCATCAACTAATAATAATTATCTCAAGAACAAATCACAATCGTTACATGTAAACTAATGGATAAATGTTTAAGGAATACCGGGGAATTTACATTGTCTTTTACCAGGTCCCACAAGATAATTGTTCATTACAAAATAAAAATAGTAACCTGGCATTCATCTCTTTAAGCAAGAGACCAAAGTTGACATCAGCCTTTGTAGAACAAATTATTGTGAAGAACATATCATTTGCCTCCTGCTCTGACACTGAGAAAATAAAGTATTAATTTTACAGTATAATATTCAAAAAACTGCACTACCTTAGTGTAATAATGAAAAAATGTGTGATAAAGCCATATTGGGAGAATTCTACAATGCAACTGGTCTGTACTCTTCAAAATGTCAATGTTGAAAAAGATAAAAGTGTGTGAAAATTTTCCAAATTAAAGGTAGAGAACAATTGAAACTGATCAATTATCTGGAGAAGAATGGTGATGTTTGATGTGAGTGTGTAGCTTAAAAGTATTTTTCAATGCTGATTTCCTAATTATGATAACTTTACTGAGCTTCTATGAGATGAAATTGGGGATTTCTTTGTTAGTTTTTGTTTAATTAAGTGACTTATTTATAGGTTAAGAAGCATCATATCTGCTACCCAGAAAAAGTAGCTAAATGTATGTATACATATATGTGTATATATGTGTATGTGGTATGTATCTATCTATGTAATTTTGCTAAAGAGTAAATAGGAATTTGTTGTAGCGTGCTTGTAAATTTTCATTAAGTCTAGAAATTATCTCTAAATAAATATTAAAAATAACGAATCTAAGTTGAAAATAAAATATAAATTGGCATCAGTAAACTCTCCTAACCCTCTGTGTGCATGTGTCTGTACAGTCACTTCTTCTTAATACACATGTTTATATTTCATATTAGATATGAAAGACATGAATATACATGTTCATGTTAAGTGTAAAACAAAAAAATACATAATCATATCAGTTACATTGACCGCTTATATGCCAAGTATTAGATTAGATGATTTAGATATAAAATTCTGTATAATTTTCCAAGTAATTCCTTAAAAAAATTATCATCTATATTTTATTATTGAAGATATTAGAAAAAGAAATTAGTATTGTTGAATAAATTATCTGTTGAATAACTACTTTGTTATTCCCTCTGCCAGTCCACAAAATTAGTAAATGGCAGAACTAGATTTTGAATCCTTTATGCTTCCAAAGCATTATTTTTAAATATATAGTATTTTTCCTTATTAAAATTTTAAATTTATAGAGCTACTTAAGCTTTTTCAGAAGTTTGCTATCCTTCAAATCTAATTCTAATATCTTGAATTCAGAATAGCAACACTTCTATATTTCAAGAAAAGAAACTTTAAAAATATGATCTACTGAAATACATTCATGAAACAGAAAGGAAAAATAAGATTCAAATTTTAAAAATACCTCTGAATATGTATTAGGTAACCAGTTGTAATGAATATAACTATTTGTCAAAAAACAGGTTTTCCATTCTTTTTCTCCTTTACTAATTAGGTGAGTTATCAAAATTTCCTTAATCTTACTTTTTTATTTTGAACAAGCGGAATAACAGCACCAACCTACCAGTGCTGGTGAAAATATCAAATAGTGTATGGACCTAGAAATGTACTGTAAATTGTTAAGAACCTGACACAATATCAGAGATGTCTTTCCTCTAGGAAAGATCACTTCTGTTTTAGCAATTCAAGGTGACATTTGTAAATCTTGCTGGCATTTAAAAATGTTATTCTCATTCTCATTTTAGTAGTGTTTATTTTCAGAACTATGGATCCACTAGGAAAAACTGTCAAGGCACATATTTTATAACATGAAGAAAAAAACTTAGTCACAAAATGAATTAAATTTGACAGTTTAAGATCATCTATATTTCAATGATGAGTAGCATTATCAAATGAAGCAAAACCTCCATCTTAATCCAATGCTAATTTTGTATGTTTCCTCCCTTCTAAAAATGTTTAGTTTTTACTAATCATGAAAACATAGAAATAACAACAAGGCTTTAATAATTCTGAAAAAACGAGAAAATGATGGAACAGATTTGGTTTGAAGGGATGTTTCCACAGGACTTCATCAATTTTGTAGGCATGCAACACTTATATTTTTAATTTCACGTAGCTGAGATAACACATTTGCACCCTACAAGGATGAAACTATCAAGGAATATTATTAATATAGAAAAGAAAACATTTGCTTAATTTTGAAGACATCAATTTCAAAGCACCATTTTTTCACAAGTTCATGGTTTTGGGGAGAAGGCAATATCTTCAAATGACGTAATTTAAAAGGCAATGAGTATGCAGGTTAACACTGAATTTCTATCCTGTACCAGGAAATGTTTTAATCATTTTATGAGGTTTTTAATTTATAACTCAGAAAAATCTCAAATTTTATAGAAGAGAAAAATGAAGGACAGATCAGTAATCGTTTTTCAAAATCTGATATCTATTCAGTGAAAATCTTGGGTTCTAGTTCATGTCTTTCACGTGCAATAGTTTCTTCCTTCCTTCCTTTATCTCTCTTGCTCTTTCTTTCTTTCTTTTTTTATACAGAGTCTCAAGCTATCACCCTGGGTAGAGTACCAGTGGCGTCACAGCTCACAGCAACCACAAACTCTTGGGCTTCAGCGATTCTCTTGCCTCAGCCTCCCAAGTAGCTGGGACTATAGGTGCCCACCACAACACCTGGCTATTTCTGTTGTTGTTGCAGTTGTCATTGTTGATTTAGCTGGCCCCGGTCAGGTTTGAACCCTCCAGCCTTGATGTATGTGGCCGGTGCCCTACTCCCTGAGCTACAGGCACCACCCTGTTTTTTTTCTATCTAATAACTTAAACTATTTGCTCTAGATAGTACAGTCAATTAGAGAAGAAAAATTAAACCAAAATTATTCTATTCATGGTAATATCAATGTAGCATAAGATACAGATGAGGTTCAATGTTGATTATAAAAAAAAAAGAAAAAAATTAGGCTGAAAGGTTTTAGAAAAAGTATTTTTATGAAGAAGATAATATTGAAAATAAATTTTGACCCTCTTCAAAATATATTTTGAAAATACATTTTGACACAGAAATATATGGAAAGATAGGAAACTCATTTAGCGTAAATAATTGAATGCCATCACCTTTTCAGATAATGAGCCTGAATCATAGGTGACTTTTAACTGAAGAGTTGCATAATAAGAAAGAGGCAGAAAAGTTACTCCTCTGAAACAAGGATAGTTGCACTAAATGTTTGCATTGAGCTCTCTCTTCTTAAACTGTTGTTTACTTTAGCATCCTTCATTTTCCAGCTAGATTTCTCTAAGTACATGACTTACGTGACTTTTTCTGGATATTGTGACCAGTATCTTCTACTTATCTCTTTAAGCATAGAGATGGTAAATCCTTTGTTACTGCATCTTTGTTGTTCTTCAACACTCAGCTTCTGTAATTGACCACCTTTTAAATAGATCTTTCTCAAATAATCCAGTTTCAACAATGCCATCTGTTTCCTATTGGAATCCTTCCTGATACAGATGGCTTCATAGAAAAGGAATCCAAAATGAAGAAAGTAAAAGGCTTAATTATTTGGGGTAGGGAGAGGAAAGCCCATGTATAAATCCACACCAGGAGCTAGAATAAATGTGACATATGAAAGTACTTTGAAAACTAAAAGTACTATGCAATCAATAGATAATGAAGATGAGCGTAACAGTGACAAAAAAGACTATCTTGAGTTACCAGAGGTTGAAGTTACAGGGCAGTGAAGCTAAAATCAAGTTTGGAACCATGAAAACAGCAGGAAATAACTTAGCAATGTTGGTAAAGAGAAGGCACTAGGTTGTTCGGAAGGAAAGGTGGATGTCAATTAATGGTATGATACGATGGGGACATCTCTGGGAAGGAGGACAGTATTGCACGTTGGTTTTTCATAAATAAAAGCTGTCCTGGACTTTATGATATTTCACACCTGCCACTTTAGTCATCACCCATTTTATGGCCCATAATGGTGATGGTAAAAGCTGATCGAAAGAGGAGAAATGTGACACTTGTGGTGTTGGTGGGATTATAGTGATGGTGCAGTTCAGACTGAAAAAAGTTGAGTTGGGAATGGTAGGTGACCAGGACTGTTAGAAATTTGGTGAGAGAGACTTAGGAGGGGTAGTTCAGACGGTTGATGTGACACAAGGTTATAGAATCAAAGAAGGTGCTAGAGTCATTTCTGTTTCTCTATAATTACAGAATAATAGCAGTACAGAGCAAGCATCCAATTGAGGATGTGAAACTGATGAACACAGTGTCACCACACTAAGATTACAACTGTCACTGAAGTGAACAAGAGAATTCGATAAAATTTCCAACACCCTATCATTTTATCTGGCTCTGTAATTTCCTGCCTCTTCACTCAACAGTGATAAGACACATAACACACTGCATTAATGCTGCTAAATGTGCTCTCTCTCTCACTCTCTCTCTCTCTTTGTTGTTTTTTTGTT
This sequence comes from Nycticebus coucang, assembly GCF_027406575.1. NCBI lineage: Eukaryota > Metazoa > Chordata > Mammalia > Primates > Lorisidae > Nycticebus > Nycticebus coucang. The sequence continues at coordinate 75,826,875 of NC_069793.1, forward strand.
TTTTGGTTTTTTTGCTGATTCACTGGCTAAGAAAACTATTACTTTCTGTCTAATTCTGACTTCTACTGAGAAACTAAGCCCTTCTTGAAATCATTTGTTTTTGAACAGGAAATTTAAACTCATATATAAATATACCCAGAGTTATGAATTCATTTTATCTGTATAACTTTTTATATAGATTATTTAAAAAACTGAAACAAAATTCTCCAAAGAAGATACATAAAATCAGAACTGAATGAGTGCCTATGGAATGCCTTGCCCTGTGCTATATGTGCTGTTTTTACTGTTTTAATCATTACTATATTAAATCATTTAATATTCATCAAAGAGGATGCCATTCATATTAGGCAATGCTCATACTGTAATGGTCATTAAATGACTTGACTGTTAACTCAGTAAATAGATCTTATTTTATTAATAGCAAAGTCAAATTTAAAAGCACATCTAGTCATACAGAAAGTAGTCAATAATTAAAGGAATCATCAATCCTCTAGACTGGCTGACAAAAGTTTCTGTACCCTCACAGGGTGGCTAACATGCTTTTTTGACTTTACAAACATTTATTAAGCATCTATTCTTTTCAAGACACAATGCTAGGTAGTATTATATTACCATATTATTTAAAGATAAGTAAGAGATCCAGCACTGAACATAGAAATATAGAAATAATTAAAACCAAAAGCAACTATGCAATTTTCAGCTACAGAATGGAGCAAATAGGCTATGGAAATTAGGTTCAAATGCTAGTCATCATTTTGGATTTCATTGCCTTCAAATCACAGGCAACTTTTCAGAAAGAAAGAAAAAGACTAGAAAATAATGTGTATTAACTGTGACAAATACTTCAACTACCATGTATTATTTTATGATCATAAAATGTGAAGGGAGGGATAGTTTAGATCAGTAGTTCCAAAATATTTTCAAACTGTAGTATGTGAAAAATTATAATATTTATAGAACACATTTAAGAAAACTAGAAGGAGTTTAAGAGCATTTTTATAATGCTTGACTTTTTAGTTAAAAAATTTATATAAATATGAAAAAAATTAAAAACTGAATATTCCAAACTAAATATATTTGTACATTTTGACAAAAAAATCAGTTTATGTGGCTCAGTCGGTAAGGCGCCGGCCCCATATACCGAGGGTGGCGGGTTCAAACCCGGCCCCGGCCAAATTGCAACCAAAAAATAGCCGGGCGTTGTGGCAGGCGCCTGTAGTCCCAGCTACTCGGGAGGCTGAGGCAAGAGAATCACTTAAGCCCAGGAGTTGGAGGTTGCTGTGAGCTGTGTGAGGCCACGGCACTCTACCGAGGGCCATAAAGTGAGACTCTGTCTCTACAAAAAAAAAAAAAAAAAAAAATCAGTTTATGTTTGTGAATATAACTTTGCCAATTGTTTATTTATAGGATTTTATAACATTGTTAAATTTATGCTTTACATGGAATAAATTCCAGATTGAACTGCTTTTAAATGAAAATGATTTTAACAAACTAGTATGGCATATATGTCATATATCATAATGCTTACTTTAACAAATCAAATGATACAAAATGGTTACAACAGAATGCTGCTGTATTCTGACCCAGACCTTTCAATTGTCCTGATTACCCCTCCCAATGACAACCCCTTCCATTGCTTCATTTTGATTAATCAAGTTTAAAAATTATCTTTTGAATTGCTATGAAGGCACATGTTAAGGTATGTGATATAGAACTGCCATCCCTTCTACAACCTCTCTCCTATTGTCTCATTATCATTATTAAATTTTTATTTATATCATATAGACATGTTTATATTATTATTGTGGAAGATTATTCATAATCTAGCATTGGGATGTATTTGATTATATTTCCTTTTCTTTTGTTTTTCCTAAAAAATACTTACCTTCTTTATATTTGTTTTTGTTTGTTTATTTGTCTGTTTGTATTCTTCCTATATGTTTCCTTTTGGTACCATATTTCACAAATTCATTGTGTGAACTGCCACTTTCTGTTTTCTCTTAAAGGCTTTTGTCTTACATGTGGCCATTCTTGTCTCTGTACTAAGCACTCACTAGTCTTGTGGTCTCCATTTTAACATTAATGGTGTTTAGTCGTGCATCTAAACTCTAAAAAGGAGCGAATAGACTAAAGTAGTTCCAACCTCCCTTCCAGTCACAGCCAGGAGTTTATTTGTTCAGGTTTCTCTGGGATCTCTTTGGCCAAGAGAGGGTCAGTTCAGTTAGTAGGGAGTTAGGATTTTACGTTTATTTTATACGTAAAATTCACCAGTAATATCTCTGGTCCTGAGCATTATATTGTTGGGTTTGATTATTTATACAGTATTCATACTTATAATTGATCTGCTCAGATTTTCTATTTCTTCATGATTCATTTTTGGCAAATTGAATTTTTAGGAATTTACCCATTTTTTCTAGGTTATTCAATGTGTTGGCAAATAAAATATGTCTGTGGTCTCTTCTGATGCTGTTGTATTTCCATATCATCAGCTGTAATGGCTTCCCTTTCATTTGTGTTTTCTTTCAGTCTTCCTTTATCTCATAGTCTAGCTAACATTTGTCAGCCATGTTTATTTCGTCCATTCTGTTTATTTTTTTCCCAAATAACATTCAGTTTTATTGATTTTGTTATTGTTTTTCTTGTCTCTATTTCATTATTTCTGCCCAAATATTTATTTCATTTCTTCTGTTAACTTTGAGCTCAATTTGTTCTGCTTTTTCTAGTTAGAGTTAGACTATTTGATATTTTTCTTCTTGCTTAATACAGGTTTTATTGCTATAAACTTCGTTCTTTGTATTTCTTTTGCTACATTGTTTAAGTTTGATGTGTTTTTTTGTTTTCTTTTCATTTCTCTCAGGATTTTTTTTTAATGTTTTTTTTTTTTTTTTTTTTTTTTTGAGGCAGAGTCAACTCTGTTGCTTCAGGGTAGAGTCCCATGGACTCAACCTAACTCACAACAATCTCAAACTCCTGGCTTTAAGCAATCCTCCTGCCTCATCCTTCCTAGGATCTGAGATTACAGGTGTCCACCAAATGGCTAATTTTTCCATTTTTAGTAGAGATGGGATTTCACTCTTCCTCAGGCTGGTCTTGAACTTGTGAGCTCAAGCAATCCACCCATTTTTGCCTCCCAGAGTGCTAGGATTACAGGCATGAGACACTGTGTTTGGACAAGTTTTTTTTTCATTTTTGATTTTTTTCTTGATCCATATATTTTTCAGAAATGTATTATTTAGTTTCCACGTATTATGATTTTTCTAAATTTCCTTCTGTCATAAATTTCTACTTCTACACAATTGTTGTCAGAAAAGATACTTGATACTTGGTATGATTTCACTTTTCTTTAATTCAATTACACCTACACGTGTTTTGTTGCTTAACCTGTAATCTATCCTAGAGAATGTTCTATGTGCACCTGAAGAAAGGGTTTATTCTGCGACTGTTGGATGAATGTTCTATACAGTCTCATAGCTCTATTTGGTCTCTGGTGCTGTTGAAGTCTACTGTCCTTTATTGGTATTTAGAGAGGTTGTTCTATTAGTTTAATTCTTGAATCTGAAAAAATTCATTGGGATATCTTGTTCTAAAAAATTAAGTCTAAGATTTTACTTGTGAAACAATTTCACCATCATCATTAGAGACTAAAATATTGCAGTTGTCTCTTTGTAGTCATCTTTTCATTCACCTGATAATTGTAAAAACTCTTTTTCTGTCAATTCTGTTCTTTTTTTTATAGATATACAATGGAAAATTTGTAATTCTATGTTGAGTTATATTAAAGCTAAAAACAAGACTATTGGTTTTGGTTAGACTCCCAATTTCTTTGATATGTTTTGAAATGTATACTTTGGGCAATACAACAAGAAAACTGAAAGATATTATTAAAGGGATGCTGTGTTTCCATATCGTTTCATTCTCCGCAGATGCCATCATTTTTTCATTTTTAAAAATATTTCCATATATTTTCAAATAGTTGAGAGTAATTAATGTGTTCATGAAATAATTCTTAAAATAATAACTAGAAAAATATTTCATGACCAAAAAATGATATTACTGAACCCAATAATTGATCTGTTTTATAAAACAGTCCAATGGACCCACATGGTAATTGTAAAATACCATTAATTTTAGTCAATTAAAAATAGGCAAATATTCCCTTTTTTATTTAACAAACTTTTCGGGAATTTATTTTTAAAGTATGTAATATAATTTCTTAAAAATAAGAAAACTCAAAACACGAAAATTAGGTACAATGGACCCCACTGGTATCAAGAAAATTATTTGTATATGTTTCACATGAACAAAATCTTTTTCATAAGCTCTTTAAAAGCTTCATTTTTTTCAAATATTTCAGAGTCAAAAGAATTCTAACCTTTTTAACTTTTTTTTTTTTTTTTTACATTTTGGCCTGCAGACTGGTCACTTCTTTCCAGAAGTCATCTTGTTCTCTTCATTCATTATTTACTACAGGTAATAATCACCACACTGTAATATAATATTCTCATTCTTTCTAAGTGCTTTCCATAGAGATATGTTTTCAGTAAGTACACTGCTAGTTAATGCAGGAGATATATATGAAAATTTTCTCATTGCGTGCACAAGTTTTCAACTTTCTAGCTTTTCAGATAACTTTGCTAGTCAGTCAAATAAGTCAGTGGCATGTATTTTAGATAATCTTATAGAAGCATTCCACTCCATACCAATTTCTGCATTGGTAAAGATAATGCCAATAGATGGAAATAATTAGTTCAAATTTTCTGATTTATAGATAGCTCATTTTTTGCCAATGTAGCCATTCCACACAAGTATTTTCCATGTGACCGTTTTTATGGTCATGGAAGGATAAAGCCACTTCTCTTTTGTGGTTCAGTAGTTCAGTTATCCTTTAAAACAGGGGACAGAGACCAAATATGGCTCACCACATGTTTTTATATACATATAACTCATGAGCTAAGAAGGAGTTTTACATTTTCAGTAGTTGAAAAAGAAATAAACATAGTTCTTTGTGAAAATAAATGTAGTGTCTATCAATAAAGTTGTTTTAGAACTTAATTTGTTTTCATGTTGTCTAAGGTGGATGCTTTCATGCTAAAATGAGAGTTGAGTAGTTGTGACAGAGACTGCCTGGTCCTCAAATCCTGAAATACTTATTATCTAGTTCTCTACAGAAAATAGCTATCATTCACCGCCTTAGAGATTCAAAAGAGAGTGTGTGTGTGCGTGTGTGTGTGTGTGTGTATGCATGTGTGGCTTTTACTGGAGTATGGAGAAAGAACTGGCACATTATGCACATCCACTTCTCAACCTTTCAACCTGGAAATTAGTTATTTTGTTGGTGAGAACTTCCATCAGATCACATCTATATGAAATTACCAGGGAGCAGTCGAGGAGACAGTTCTTGAATGGACACCTACTTCCCAATAACAATTTTACTCTATAGAAAAAAACACACTTTTTTTTATATCTATCTATTTTTTGAAAACAATTTGCATGGTCTGATTCAAGCCCCACTTCACAGACTTAAAATTGACAATACCCCTTTCCTTTGTCTCTTGCTCCCCCATGGCAATCAATTTAATGAGGTTTACACATGATCCTGCCTCATAATAAAATATAGAATGTAATGACTCAGGGAAAGAACAGAATTTTATAGTTTTAAAGTTAATGTAACTAATGTTTTAAAGAAAAATAGTTTATAGATTCCAGCCTGGAGCTGTGTTATTTTTTTTCTTTATGAGTGACTTTTATATGACTTATGTCATTTAATCAGGACAACAAATAAAATATATATAACCATTCTCTTTTACAGTTGTGGGGTATGAGTTCAGAGAATTTAACCACCTTTTATAAGATTACATAGCTAGAAAGTGATAAGATCAAACTTCAATATTAAACAAGTCTAGCCCGAAACCCAAACTTTTCATCAAATACCCAAGTTCCTAACACCGGTACAAAGTCAAGAAACATGATGGGCTCAGAATAGAGGAATTTGAGAAAGGAAATGTCAGTCTGGCAGGTAAAAAACTACAGAACATCAAATAAAGACCTGAAATCATTTAGAGGTTTACCATTATCAAAGAGAAATACTACACCAAACATATTCTTTGGAAGACTATCTGATGGATTTAATTAGAATTATATATTTGGTTGAAATCACTTACAACAAGCTGTCTCTGAAATATGAAGTATGTGTCTGATGGTAATGACACAATACTCAAAGCAGGTAATTAAAGTAGCTAATAATTGTTAAAAACTACTCTGTGCAAGTGTTTATCTGCAAAAATTAAAATACTTCAACATAGAGAAAAAAGTGCCTAAATAATAAATTTAGGGACTGGGAAAAAGCACAAAGATTGATTCTGGGGTGCTAATAATATTCTATATATTCATGTGAGTAGTGATGACACAAATGTATCTACTTTATGGAAATGTATCTAACTGTACACTTAAAATTTGAGTATTTTATTGTGTGTATATTTTATGCCAAAAATACTTTACAATATATTTCACCACTTGAAGAGGATATAGCTGGTCATAGGAAGCCAAATTGTCTTTACAACTATGAAAAAATCCAGATACCTTACAAAAATTGTACACTTAATATCATCACAAATCTTTGCCAATTATCAGGAATTAATGAATTGAAATTCCAAAGCCGTGAGCCATTGGTAGGTGACTTAATTATCTGTAGTTAACCTCTTCCTTTTCTTTCCCTTCTCTGTCCCCCCATTATTATGTAGGTTAAGGAGTGGTTCTGGTCAGGCAGAACCTCTGCACGACAAAGGTAAATCAGCAATTCTGTGGCCCTATAGGCCTGAAGTTACAACTTAGATGCCTGAAGGACCTCAATTAGGAAATACACTTTATGCAGATGAGTTATTCCTCCCTGGGCAAGCTGAGTTGACTGATAGATCTTGATGAATGTATATTTTATGGAATTGAACAAATCCTTTCAAGAACGTATGATGGATTTTGTTCCTTTTTTTTTTTTTTGCCAAGAATAAAAATGCTTTAAAAGATTAAATGATTGTGTGTAATCAAACAAAATTATTAACTCAGCTTACAGGCTATAAGACATACTCCAGTAGTTTACAAATGTTGCTGGTGTGCAACATTTGGGAAATACCAGATCTCATGGAAATTGAGAACTGCATTGAGAAAGTATAGACTTTGTCTTCAAAAGGAACTGAATTCTGACTTTGCCTGTGATTAACTTTGACTCAAGTATTTTAAATCTATGAAAATTTCTAAATTTTCAAAAGAATTAAAAATCCTTGGCTTCCCCCTAGAACTACAGTGAAGGTTAAGTGAAAATATATAAAACTCATAGCACAATACCTACCACTGAATACATGCTCAATAAATGTTGATTTACTTCCCCTTCCATGAGTTAGAACCCATGTCCAATTAACTTTTAGCCCTGTGATCATTTTGGTGAATTCAAGCTTATGTCTTTTAATTGGTCAAGTCTATGAAATAGCCACACAGTAGGCAAATGTGGACCTCACAAAATAGGGCTAGATGCTAGAAATTACCTTTCCAAAGTCTGACTCATGTACAAGGTTAAAGGGCCCAAACATAGGACTACAGTAGTGACAAAATATACATGGAATCAGGGCCAAGAAAAGACCTGTACTTTGGCTTACAAGTTCCAAAAGTTTAAATGACTTCCTTGAGTTAACGGGGTTATTGGAAGTAAATTTGACAATGAGCTTGTCAAACAAGCTTTTTTAGGCAGGTATATTAGAGAATCCCCCATGAGAAGCAACTGACTCTAAACTTAGTGGATTTCAAATTTCAACTATTACCTCTGACAAGTTTTATGACAAGCAAAATCTATTCGGGCCAAGAAAAGGTACTGAACCTTTTCCTTCTTTAAATTGAACATTCTCATTTTTCTTTCTTGTAAAGGATGGAGATTTCTATAAAATTTAGGCAAACATTCAAGGACTCTAGGAAAAGTATGAAAAATAAATTATCAATAAAAAGTATGAAAAATAAATTATCACTATAAAAATACTAGTGACTACTGTTTGTGCAAAGCAATATAATTACAAAATGCATTACATATTCGGTACTTATCTCTTAAAAATTGTACAACAACCAGATTAGGTAGATATTATTATCATAATTTATATTATACATTAGGAAAGCAAAACTTAGAGAAGTTAAAGAAATTGTCAAGCTATTGAGTGACAGAAGTAAGATTTAATTCAACTTTGGTACTCTTTTTTATTTGTCCATTAATTGTCCTCTACTTAATTATTAATTATTCTAGAAATCTTTATTGACATCCTAGTGTGTGACAGGTTCTGTACTAGGTTATTGGTATACAACATTGAAAAAGACCTCATTCTGCTTTTCATAAAACTCATAGCTCAATATGGAGATAGAGTTGTAAAGAAGTAATTTCAATAATATATTATGAATTAAATAAGAGTAGGTAATTGAGAGACGTAGGTGTTTATTGTACATCCTAATGACAAGTTAGGGATGATACTTCAGAAGAGAGCAGTACGCACCAACTGCAGAAGTAATAGACAAAATAGTGATTCTGGGGAACACACATAGTTTAGCATTGCTGGTTTAGTGCTATGAGGCTAAAGAGAGCCACTGATCTAATCCTGTACTATCCTGGGAATGCTGAGAGTGGCACAAGTGTCAATCAGAATCAGTGAAAATGGCTAAGGCAAGTACATTAGCAGGGATAATACTATTTTGCAAGAATAAAACATAACAGTGTGATGCATCCTACCATTCTTCACCTAACCAGTAATTATGCAATTAATACCCTTTCCTACATTGCTCAGAACATGTTCCTGGGGAGTATAGAGATGAGCAGAATAGAAACTTTAGTGGAAAAAGCACAAGACATCCTTGGGCCTCAGACAGACAAGCCTTTTTACCTTCCATAGTTTATTTTCTCAGATGTGCATTGCAGGTGAGGAATGTCTTCTGCCCTGGTTGCCTCTGTCTGTGATGATGACATATAGCTTCATGCCAAACTGTAGAGTACATTATGAAGGACAATATGCATTAAAGATGTTATTACTTATTATTCCAATCCCAGCCACTTCTTGAGCACGTAGCCCTCAGGGTGTGTTGGCACAGTACTAATGCATTTAGTAGCTCTTGACTTCCGTATAACACTAATTGCCTCCTCACAGCAGTTTAGGAAAGTGAAGGAAAGCTAGGACTAAACTTGCTTACTGAAAACAAACTGGTGCTGGGGAAGCTGACTGACCTGCAGTTCTTGAAGAAGGCTGAATCTGATTACAGGTTATGGTCATAGCAAGGTGCGGTCCAGGCAAACAGCACGTATCCAGGCTGAAATGGCAGCTGGTCTCCGCAGGTGCAGGAACACAAAGGCCTGGAAGAGATAGAAGGAAGATGAGGTATCCACGTGTCCAGCCCTCAACTGCTGGGAGGCTGGTCACAGCAGGAGTGGAATGTCCATTCTTAATGTTGATCTCTGCCGTCAGCCAATTTCTGACTAACACGAAGCAGTTTCATTTTCCACTTCCAGGGAGGAGACAGTTATTACTCTGATCAAAACAAGACTTTTTTTGTTTTCTTTCACAGACCTAAACAAAAAAGCCACAAATAAATTCCATGTAGTCCTTTAATTCTCCAACACAGGTTTCTCATATACTTTTTCTATGTTAATTTTCCTAAAGAGGTTCTAGGTACCATTCTTCTGCTCAAAATCACCACTGTTGTTCACCGCTCACTGTGATACAGTTGCAATCTTAGACTAACCTCCAGTTTTTGCCACATATAAACATCATAACCTAATATTTTATCATCAAAGTAGATCATTTTTACCATACCCCCACGTTTATCTCAGGCTTTGTTCTTCTTGTGATTTTGCTACATCTCTAGATGTGCTGATTTTTCCAGGATCCCTTCCTTCTTCATGAAACACTTTCTACTTTATTTCTAGATGGTATCTTCTTTTCAAGTTTATTTTATTTTCACTTGCTATCTGCCACAGAAACAAATTTTCTCATCGAAAATAATAATGAAAATAATACTCAATGAAGAAAAATGCAGAAATTTTTTTTAAAGAAGGCCATTTTGACTTTGGTGTTACCTACACACTGAGACTGTCAAGCAATTCCAGAGTGCATTTCTCTATCAAGATCATTGATAGAGAAAACAGTACTTATACACCAACTTTCCAAAGCATTAGTGAGAAAGGGAAATAGCAGGACTTGCTCAATAAGGAGCCATAAGACCTAAATCAAGGTCTTTCATAAAACAACAGGTACTGGAGAAATCAACTCAAACCCAGCTAGAACTCAAAGGGACATGAAAAATGCCCTCAGGTTGTCCTCACTACTCATCATACCCTGCTTATAATGTATTAGCATATTGAAAGAAACTTCCAGAAATTATCCTATATTGTTTTTCTCAAAAACTTACTCAAAAAATTATAGTGTCTTTCTGCTGTGCTGAAAGGGTTAGTGAAGAGGAGACCCATGACTGATAGGCTGTGTCTGCTGTGGACAACATGTGCCGGGGAATGAAGTCCAAGCACAAAGGTGAAATATTTATTGTCACTGAATAAAATAGTAAAGCAATTTATTCCCTGGGTTCTTGAAACAGGGGAACCAATAGGAAGCATGAGTTAGTGGAAAGACTGCACTCTGGAATTGCTTAACAGCCTCTATGTCTGGCTTACTCCTTGATCATGAGGAAATGGCACAACTTTTCTTTTGAGGCTGTGAACTGCAGCACTCTGTCCAGTGATCTGTAAGATACCTTCTGTATCTAACCATGATTTAAGGTTCTATTCCTAATTTGTGTGTTCAGTAGCAATAGATACTGATGACTGTTATTTCTTTGATAATAAATGTCACCCCATCCATTGATCTGTCACTGTGTAGGTATATCAAAGCATTCCAAATCATAATTATCTCATAAGAATTCATATCTTTTTATATTAAGAACTATAAAATGCCAATATTGTGCTTTAATTAGTAAAGATGGTTAGGTATGAAATCTTATTAAATTTGGGTCAGAAACACTCAAACACATACACACACACATTTGCGAAATATAGATGCATTTGAGAACTGACTTGATGTTAACTATACCTACAAAGTTTTCTGATATTTGTAAGAACACAAATCACCATGAATTAGAAATAGTAGCATTAAACAAATATTTAGTACCTTTAATTTGAAAAGTATTCTAATAGTTACCATAAGAGGTATAAAGAGGAGGTCTGAATGGTGATCTAATTATGCAATCATGAATGTTTAACCAAATTCATTTCACTAAAACAATGCCCATATGTTAAGCATTCTATAAGCTATTTAAGATGGAGTCATTAACAGATGAATATTGTTTCTGTACTCATGGAGACAGCAAATAGAAAATCAAATCATGTAAAAATCAATCATGTAAAACCATCAAATGAGGGATTTGACATACAAAAAGATTTAACTACTCTCCAAAGGTCAAAATGGTAGCAAGTGACAGAGTCAAGTTGAGAACTAATACCTCAGTGCTTCTTCTATGGACTACATTGAAATATGGTTACTTTATTTAAAGTATACTGTATTTACAATAAAATGCACAGGTTGTAAGTTTAAGATCCACTGAGTTTTGAAAAATGTAAACCTATACTTGGGTACTTAGGAATCAAATCAAGTTATAGAACACTTTCCTCACCTTAAAGTTTCCTCATTTAGGAAAGTTTTCAGCAACTCTTCTAGACAACTCTACCCTCTCCACATGCAACTATTGCTCTAATTTAAGTCACCATGGATTATTTTACCTTTTTTTGAACTGGCCATAAATTATACATATGGATATGGATGGATATTTTGATAGATGTATATCTGATAAATATTTGGATGGCTCTCACTTTTTTTTTGTTCTTTCTAACACAAATAAAGATTCTATAGTGATTTTGTATAAATTACGTAATGGAAATATATTTTTATTTCTCCTTAGTCTGTAAGTAGGGGTATAATTTGGGCTATAAGGGTAGGTTTAGTTTAATGTTATTAAAAAAACTAGCAATTTTCCAAAGTGACTACTCCATTTGACTGTCCTACCAGCAGTAGGTAGAGTTATAGCTCTCTTGCTAATTTTTATTTTTAGTATTTTTAAATTTTTAGCTACTTTCCCGAGTGTGAAATGAGATATCACTGTGATTTTAATTCACATTTTTCCTTAGAATTAATCATGTTGGGCCACTCTTCACAAGCTCATTAGTCATTGATACATTTTCTTTTGTGAAATGTCTATATTTAAATGTTTTCCCCATTATTGGATTCATTTTTAATAATTAGAAGTCTATAACATCACTTTTAATAATTTTATGGTTAGTCTTTTGTCTTCTTGTCCAGCTTTGTCTCTTTTTTGTCCCCTACATATGCAGAACTGTCCACCCATACTGCATGGCTTACACTGGGTATATACTCAGCTGTGACATATTTTATGTGTATATTCCTGGAATTTTCTCTTTTTCTCCATACTGGCTAACTGCTCATTTTCTTTCTTTCTTTTTTTAATCTATTATTCTTTATTATAGTTAACAATACTTTTATTTTCAATATTTATGGATACAGAATAGTCATACATATCGATGAGTCCATGTGATATTTTGATACAAGCATGCAATGTGTAATGAACAAATATGGGTAAAGGTAATATCTATCACCTCAAAATTTATTGTATGTATATATATATATATATTTTTTTTTTTTTACATATACATGTGTTTATTTGGTTTCCACTTTTTCCCTTTATAAAATTAAAAAGGCTTAAAATTTAATAAAAATAACAATGTTTAAGATACGGACTAGAAACAAAAACCTTGCAAAGAATGAACAAAGATAAATACATTCAGAAAAGAAATCAGAGATTGCTGCAATGAAATATTGAGAATAATAACAACAATAATGCAAAAAAGTAACATTCACATTGTCAAATAATTGTATGTTTATTATAGAATGCTTTGACTTTAAGGTTCAATATGGAGTCATCAGTTAACTTCTTATTATTGTGTTTTTACCAAGTCTCAAAAAATAGGCAACTAATATTTATAATTTTTTATTTTTTATTATTAAATCTTAGCTGTGTACACTAATGCAATCATGGGGCACCATACACTGGTTTTATATACCATTTGACATATTTTCATCACACTGGTTAACATAGCCTTCCTGGCATTTTCTTAGTTATTGTGTTAAGACATTTATATTCTACATTTAGTAAGTTCCACATGTACCCTTGTAAGATGTACCATAGGTGTGGTCCCACCAATAATCCTCCCTCCACCCATCCTCCCCCTCAAGACACAATTCACATATACATTATGGGAAATCTTCTCTGACTCATTTAACCAATTATAATAACTTCCGTTTTATATCTCTGACTTATTTTGTATATACATGTATCTCTTATCCAAGGTATTATGGAATATTTATTTAATAGATTGTTCATAGTTCCTATGTTTTGAGATCATGGACAAAATGTCCTGTATTATACAAATGACAATAAACAAATGAGTGAATTATTAATAAACTGTTTAATGATTGAATAAATAAAAATTTTATCTTAAACTCTAACCTATGTATTTTCTTGATCTCATATGAACAACCTTTCACACTTTTCAATTAATATGACTATATTTTGTTGTTGTGATAAATGAATGTGTCTAAACTGAATTTATAAAAACAAAAGCAAAGCAATGTGACTTTGAACAAATGAGACTTGTCTAATCCTGCCTGTTGTCATCTCACTGGATGGTTAAAATTTGTGACATGCATTCATACAAACAAGATAATCTCCAAGGTCTTTAAAACTTTAGTTATATGTATTCCAGAACCAGAAACTATGTTCTTGGTGCTGTGGTTGATTCTGAAAATTCATATAAGGATTTTTGCCTAACTGCTGAATTAAGAGCTACATTTGTATTGAGGCCAGATTGCAGAAGAAATGTTCAACTCCACTAAAAAGTGATTTTTTTTAGGAAGTCCTATCTCCCTATCTCTTTGTATTTAAACCTTTCTGAAGTATAGTTTTACATTTTTTCTTCTTTTTACAATTTTTCCATCATTGACACAAGCTTATATGGGTTCTTATTGGTTACTAACTTTTGATACTTCTGCTAATTTTGGCAGTACCTATCCTTAAGCTGTCCAAAGATTGTGTTGTTATGTCTTTGACTTATCTATGCTAGTCCTACTGGCATGAAAAACTTTGTTTTGTGGCGGCGCCAGCTCCATATGCCAGAGGTGGTAGGTTCAGGCCCAGCCCCAGCCAAAAACTGCAAAAAAAAACAAACCTTTGTTTTGGGTATAGATACATGAATAAATGATGCCAAGCTCAAAGATTTGTCTATTATAACTAATCATACTAATTTTGATTACATGCTCAACAAACAGCCTTCTTGTTTTGATTTGACTTTCATCATACATCTGTCTGCATGGGAGAGTGCCCTAATCATGTAAATAGTTCCATTTCAGTGACGTCTCTATTTTTTTAATGTTAAAATTATGAGCTTAGTGACTGGGAATCAGTCTGAATGAGATGGCATGGCTCACAGTGTGCTGGCAAATGCAAAGTCCTGAGCTGAAACGATAAGGAAGAGAACATGGTGAATTTTCCCCAAGTATGTTGAAGAGTAAGTGTATGTTCAGTTTAGAAGATTTTTAAAATAATGTTAATTTGCTACTGAATTAGAAAATCAACATGAACACATGATCTTAATGACCAACCTTTTAATATATTTCACCTACGTTATCTGGCATCATAGACATTCTACTAAAAAAATTCTTCATGTAGAACAATCTGGCAAGTGTTCACAGCATTTTGAAGTTGATATTTGAAAATAATTTTCATTCAAAAGAATTAAACAGTTTTGGAGATGATTCTATGCTTTGAATACAAAACAAGAAAGCAACAAGAACCCATTTCTTGTTTTTGCAAGAAATCTAAAATGCTTTTAAAATTTTCTGAGTAGTACCAAAAAGACAGGATTTGGCTAACTGTGGTTCCCAACAGATTAGTTGTAATAATATATGTATCAAAAAGTGGAATTTAATTATAATTAATAAAATTTATTTGAGCGTGTGAAAAAACATGTTTGTAATTATATATCAAATATAGAAAATTTCAAATAATATTTAGGGAATGAAAACTCAATACAAAAGTAGAGCAGGTACATTAAGCCATAATATGTATTTAATTAATTTTGATAAGTGAGAAAATGCCAATTTAATTTCAATAAATGTAATATATTAAAATTATAGTATGCATTTTTCTATAATTTCAGCAAAAAAAGGTAATCACAAGGATTAGTGAGTATATTCAACAGTACACAATGTAATGATAGATTATATGCATAATATCAGAGGAAAATTATCTATGTAAATTTAATTTTAAGGATAAAATTTATGAAGAGGAGAGACAAGATGGCTGACTAGAGATACCAGCTTCCAGATCATCTCAGAAAGAAAGAAAAATTTTTAAGAAATGAAAAAGCAAACAACGACCATATGATCCTCTCAATAGTCTCAGGAAAAACATTCCACAAAATTCAGTATCTTTTTCTGATAAGAACACTTAAGAAAATAGGCAAAGATGGGACATGTCTCAAACTGATAGAATCTATCTACAATAAAACCACTACAGCCAATATCATACTGAATGGAGTAAAATTGAAAGCATTTCTGCTTAGAACTAGAACCAAACAAGGATTCCTCTATTGACACTACTATTCACATAGTGCTAGAAGTCCTAGCCAATGCAATCAGGTAAAAGAAGGATATCAAGGGTATCCAAATGAGGACAGAGGATGTCGATCATTTGCTATTTCCTGATGATATGATCTTCTGCTTAGAAAATCCCAAGGACTCAACCATAAGACTCCTCCTATAAGTGATCAAGGAATATAGTATTGTCTTGGGATATAAAAGCAATGCTCACAAATCAGTAGCCTGCATATATACCAATAACAGTCAAGCTGAGAACCAAATCAAAGTCAAAATACCTGTCTCAGTAGCTTCAAAGAAAATTAAATATCTTGTAACATACTTAATGAAGGGGGTGAAAAATATCTACAGAGAGAACTATGAAACCTTGAGAAAACAAATAGCAGAAGACATTAATAAAGGGAAGAATATACCATGCCATGGCTGGGAAGAATCATTATTGTTAAAATGTCTATACTACCTAAATATTTAATGCAGTCCCCATTAAAACACCAATGTCATACTTAGAAGAACTTTAAACAATATTCTTCAATTCATATGAAACCAGAAAAAAAATGCCTAATGCAATTCTAGGAAATAAAAACAAATTTGGAGGTATTCTATTACCAGATTTTAGGTTATAGTACAAATCTATAGTGATCAAAATAGCATAAAAAATAGAGACATAGATCTATGGAACAGAATTGAGAACCTGAAGGTAAAACTATCCTTATATCACCATCTAAACTTCAATAAACTAAACAAAAGCATATAGTGGGAAAAGAATCCCTATTTAATAAATGATTCTGGGAGAACTTGTTAGCCACATGAAAAAGACTGAAATTGGACCTGTACCTCTCATCACTTACAAAAATTAACTTACACTGGATAAAAGATTTTAATCTATGATACAAAATGATAAAATCCTACAAGAAAGAGTGGGAAAAATTCTTAATGATATCAACCTTGGGAAATAATTTATGAGAAGACCACATTAGCAATTGCAGCAGCAGCAAAAACAAATAGAGACCTGATCAAGTTATAAATCTTCTGCACAGCTAAGGACACGATCAACAAAGCAAATAGACAAACTTCAGAATGGGAAAAGATATTCACATGTTACAAATCAGACAAAGGGCTAGTGACCAGAATGTACAAAGAACTCAAGCAAATCAACAAGAAAAATATAAACAACCCCATCAATCAATGGGTAAACAACATGAACAGAACCATTTCCAAGAAGACAGACAAATGGACCACAAACACCCCAAAGCATCAGGGAAATGCAAATCAAAGCCACTTTGAGATATCACCTAACACCAGTTAGAATGGGTGAAGAAACAAGGTCCCAAAGTTGCAGATGCTGTTGGGAGTGCATCTGATGCACTGTTGGTGGGATTGGAAAGTAGTACAGCCTTTTTGGAAAGAAGTATGGAGAATCCTCAAAGAACTAAAAGTTGTCATACTATTTGATCCAGCAATCCACCACTTGCCATTTAACCAAAGGAAAAGAAGTCATTTAATCAAAAAGACACTTGCACTCAAATGTTTATTGCAACACAATTCACAATTGCAAACATGAAGAATCAGCCCAAGTGCCCATAATTCATGAGTGAAATAACAAAATCTGGTCTATGTAGACCATGAAATACTACTCGGCCATGAAGTATGGCTTAATTCCTTTTGCAACAATTTGGATAGAACTGGAGACAGTTATCCTAGGTGAAGTATCTCAAGAATGGAAAAACAAACACCACATATACTCACTCTAAATTCAAAGTAACTGATGAGCACACATGTGCACAGAGGGAATTAAAACTCATTGAAAATCAAGAAGTGGGGAGTGAATGGGGGGGTGGGTAAAAACCTACCTGTCAGGCACTGTGAAGTAAACCCTGATGTACACAACACAACAGATATTATAAAATAATATGATGAGGGAAAGGAAAGTCACAAGGAAATTCACAAAATGCATGATTCCATTAGCATGAAGTATAAGAAGTGGCAAAACTTACCCATGTAGATAAAAATCACACTGGTGGGTGCCTATGGAGACCACACATTGTGTACATCAGGGTTTACTTATTATTATCATTTTAAAACATTACAGAGGTACACGTGTTTTTGGTAACATAAGATTGCTTTGTTATGCTTGATTTCAGGCTATAAGTGTGTCAATCACCCATGTAGTGTTCACAGAAGAAAGGCACTGAAAGAAAGAAACAGGAATAATATAGGTGTATAGTAGGGTACTATGACCCAAACTTGAAGACCCCCAACCTTTGGGAGTGCTGGGTTGGGTGATTCCCTTGAGGTCAACAGCTCTTTGCCAGCATAGTACCCCACCTCCACCAGGTAGAGAGGAAAGCCAAAAATACTATAAATCAAACCAAAACAAACAAGAAAGAACCCTTTTGGGGTAACAATGGAGGGAAAAAATAATAATAATCGGGGCAGAAACACTGGCAAAATGAAATTCTAATATTAAAGAAGGCAAAAATGGGAGATTGTATTTAAACTAGGATAGTGGAGAAAATTTAAAAAAAAAGAAAAATGACAACGAAAAATGTTGAAATTAAAAAACAAACAAACAAACAAAAAAATCCCAAACCCCCCAAACCGAAGAACCAAATATTATATATATCTTGCTGAATATTGTCTGGGCAACAGGTGATCTTCTGAGGTATAAGATGTTGATCACAATGTTGATACAGCTGTATGAGATGGAGACTGAAGGCCTCTGCTGATCTCTCAGACCCCCTCAGGCTTGGGAGTCCCAAAATGTCCTCAGCCCACTTAAAAGACACTCCAAAGTATGAACCTTGGTCAAGCAGAAGTTTTCCAAGGAAAGCACTTATCCCTGAAATTTCTCCCGGTGTGGCTGCCTGCTTATCCAGTGCACCAAGTCCAGACTCCCACTATGCCCCTGAGGGCCAAGGCTGTTAATCTGCCACACTTGGACAGACACTCCCCAGTGTCTCAGTGCCCTCCTTTGGGCAGCTCAGTCCCTAGATTGCTGGCCCAAGGTCTCCAGCTGATCTCCGAGCTGCAACATACAGGGGCAGCTCTCCCACAGCAGGTGTGCGGGCAGCCCACAGCTGAACGATATTAGCTTCCTTCCAGCTCAGCATCTCAGACCGGGGCCCCAGACAATGGCCCAGAGCCGATTGCACACACTGGCCCAAAATTTCCCAAGGCAGTTCAATCGAGTGCCCAAGTCCAAGAAAACCAAAACAGCCCACAGGTAAGGCTTTTCCTTCTTGCAGTCTTGCTGTTGCTATGGGTACAGCTGCAGGCAGCCTCCGACCAAACAAACACACCTACCACTTGCCAGATTTTCCACCGGTTCTGTCCTCCTTGTGGGGTCCAGAAGTCTCTCATCAGCTTCCTGTGTCACCAAAGGGAAGCCTCTGGGCAAAACCCACCCGCCAGAGATGCCTGGAGTTTTCTCTCACCACTCTCACTGTGCCTGGCTGCAGAGAAGCTGTTACTCGGCCACCATGTCTTGCATGTAGCCATTCAAAACCCTCACATGGCCAAGGGGCTCGAGTGTGTGGATGGGATCTACAATCAAACTAGCATTTTTATGCTAATTATATACTTGGGCATGTTTACACACTTGGGTGTGTTCCCATTTCAGCATGTTTCCATACCACTAATATGTATTTTTTTTTACATAAATACATAAGCAATAGCCTTGGCCATTTGTGATGGTAAAAACTCTTTCTTTTTTCTTTTTTTATTAAATCATAGCTGTGTACATAGATATGATCATGGGGCACCATACATTGGTTTTATAGACCATTTGACATATTTTCATCACAATGGTTAACATAGCCTTCCTGGCATTTTCTTAGTTATTGTGCTAAGACATTTACATTCCACGTTTACTAAGTTTCACATATACCCTTATAAGATGCACCGCAGGTGTAATCCCACCAATCCCCCTCCTCTACCCCCCTCCCTTTCCTCTTTCCCCTATTCTTAGGTTGTAACTGGGTTATAGCTTTCATGTGAAAGCCCTAAATTAGTTTCATAGTAGGGCTGAGTACATTGGGTACTTTTTCTTCCATTCTTGAGATATTTTACTAAGAAGAATATGTTCCAGCTCCATCCATGTAAACATGAAAGAGGTAAGGTCTCCATCTTTCTTTAAGGCTGCATAATATTCCCTGGTGTACATATACCACAATTTATTAATCCATTCGTGGATCTATGGGCACTTGGGCTTTTTCCATGACTTAGCAATTATGAATAGGGCTGCAATAAACATTCTGGTACAAATATCTTTGTTATGATGTGATTTTTGGTCTTCTGGGTATATGCCCAGTAGAGGAAACAACACCCAGTAAGTAAAGCAAGCAAACAGTCCTCAGAATGGGAGAAGATATTTGCAGGTTATGTCTCTGACAAAGGTTTAATAACCAGAATCCACAGAGAACTCAAACGCATTAGCAAGAAAAGAACAAGGGATCCCATCGCAGGCTGGGCAAGGGATTTGAAGAGAAACTTCTCTGAAGAAGACAGGTGTGCGGCTTTCAGACATATGAAAAAATGCTCATCATCTTTAATCATCAGAGAAATGCAAATCAAAACTACTTTGAGATATCATCTAACTACAGTGAGACTAGCCTATATCACAAAATCTTAAAACCAGAGATGTTGGCGTGGATGTGGAGAAAAGGGAACACTTTTGCACTGCTGGTGGGAATGCAAATTAATACATTCCTTTTGGAAAGATATATGGAGAACACTTAGAGATCTAAAAATAGAGCTGCCATTCAATCCTGCAATTCCTCTACTGGGTAAAAACTCTTACAAACTTAAAGTACTACAAACATTTTAAAGATTCTTTAAAAAATATCTCAGGTTGATTCTGTAGAGGGACTCCAAAATTCACAGTTTGTAAATGCCAGAAGCAGAAGTCTGACTAAGGTTTGTTTTATTTCCAATATTTCACATTGTACCATTCTGATGAACCATTGGCATGGGGGATAGGCATCACAGAGGAATGGTTCACTCTGCTGTTTGATAAACTCTTTCCTGGGGAGTAAAAAGGCATAAAGTAACCTGAATTAAGAAAATGAGACCAGTAGATATTGAAATTCCGAAAGATCCTGAAACTGCTATTTCCACTGGGCAATGTACTATAAGCATTGTCTCTGGCTCCAGAACAACTAGAATTCAAATTCCATCTTTACTCTGTATGTGCCTTATCTTAGGCAAGTCACCTAACCTCTTTATGCCTCTTTTTCTAACAGCATTTTCTAAGGAATAAATGAGGGAACAAACAAGGTAGATGTTCAGTAAATGTTAAATCTCTTTTGACTTTATAAACTCTATATTTACTGTTTCCTTTATTTACTATAACTTGGATCCCTGCAGTGACTAGCAATAAAATTAACATCTTCAAAATTAAATGGATCGTTGAACCCATGTAAAAGAAAACTAAAGACAGGAGCCCTAAGCACATTTTGTAACACTACCTGAATAACTATGGATGAGAAAACACTTACTCAGAAGGGTGGAAAATCAGAAGTAAATTCACAATGGTAATAGACGTAGCTAAGTGTCCAGGACAGGCCAAAGGAAGAGGTGCTCTCAGGCATCCATGCTTCTAAAGGTTTCAGAGTCTGAATGTACAAGAATTCGTGAGCAATGACCTGGCAAGTTTTCCGCTGTTTACAGTCTGGACATTACTTTTATTTTAATAGATGAGAAATCAGACTCAGGAAGGCTTATTTCTATACTTGTTCTTAGCCAAAAGGCTGAGAAGTGATGCAGATTGTTTATAATAGCTAGAAAAGGTTAGACAGCTAATTTGAACCAAGTTTTTCTGATCTCAAGTCAATTTTTTTCAATATGATACAGCTTTTTAAATCAATTTAATTTCCTATTATTCTAATCCTACATGTGGAATTGTAAATTTCCCCCATTTTAATAAAATGAAAATATTGGTCCTTTATTACAGAAATTAAGAAGCAGTAAGAAAACATGTACACTTCCACTACAACTCTTCCACATAATCTCTGCCAGAAGTCTGCCAGTTAGCTATCAAATGCTTGTCTAGAGCATAAGTGATCTCCAAATGCAAACTCGGTATAATACATGCTTTGGATGCTCTTTGTCAAGCAATCTGATTTTCATTACCATAATTTCTTTGTTCAATCAAAGTGTTTCCAACTGCTGTGGGTTGGAGACCTCATGATTTAGTTTCTATCAAAGTAATTCTGCCCCTAGTGGAAAAACTTGCCTAATTTAAATGAATATCAACAAAAATGATGATTTTACACTTTTCAGGGAAACAACAGCTCTTGTGTATTTCCAGGGACCTTAACAGAAGCTAACAGATTTATGGTCTCATTATTGCCTGAAGCAATAATTCTTCCAGTAGGTAATTTTTATAATGTGGGACTATAAAACATATAGGAATAAATGTTCTTGAATAAAGGAACTGGCTGACAGGGTTTTCAAATATAGCATTTATTGAAACAATAAATGATTTTCACACACACACACACAAAAAATGAGTTTCTTTTCCTTAGCTTTTCCCACACGTTCTACCATTAACCCCATCTGAAACATTTATATCTATGAGTAGTGGGAAATCTCATACAATAAATTAACAAAGATTAATAAAACCTGTAATACTATATCCAGTTAGTATTCTAATAACATTAGTTTTATATTTATAATATTGGACACTAGTTTAATAATAAGATATAATACCCATAATAAGTCTTTCTTACTTCATTTGATAATAATTTCTACCCACTTGATGCCTTCCTATTCTGAAATCTCAAAGAGGATGTTACATGAAGTGCAGCATATTTTTTTATTCAGAGACAGAGTATCACTCTGTCACCCAGGCTGGAGCGTGAAGTAGCATAATTATAGCTCACTGTAACCTCTAACTCCTGGGCTTAAGGGATCCTTCTGCTTCAGGTTGCCGTGTAGCTGAAGTTATAGGTGCATACCACACGTTCAGCTAATTTTTAAACTTTTTGCAGATATGGAGTCTCACATCGTCTTCTCCAGGCTAGTCTTGAGCTCTTGGCCTCAAACAATCTTTTCTGCCTCAGTATCCCAAAGTACTAGAATTACAGGCATGAGTGAAATGTGTTTTCCTATCAATAGATGTATTTATCCAAGGCAGATGGATTGCTCAGAAGTTTGAGACCAGCCTGAGCAACAGCAAGACACTGTCTATAAAAATAGCTGAGTGTCATGGCAGGCACTTGTAGTCCTAGCTATTTGGGAGGCTGAGGCAAGAGGATCACTTGAA
The DNA here is from genome assembly GCF_027406575.1 of Nycticebus coucang. Taxonomy (NCBI): domain Eukaryota; kingdom Metazoa; phylum Chordata; class Mammalia; order Primates; family Lorisidae; genus Nycticebus; species Nycticebus coucang. Next base: position 75,849,873 of record NC_069793.1, read on the forward strand.
TGCAAGAGTTCAAGGTTGCTATGATCTACAATGTCAGAGCACTCCACAGCACTTAACCCCAGGGCAACTGAGTGAAACTTTGTCTCAAAAAAATTAAAATTAAAATTAAAAAGATGTACAAAGAGATTAGCTTATTATTATTATTATTATTCATGCCTGCTAATACAACATCCATTCTGCATCCCGTGGATCAAAGAGAAATTTTGACTTTCAAGTCTTAGTGTTTAATTAGAAATACATTTTATAAAGGTCTAGCTGCCATAGTAGTGATTCTTCTGAAAGATCTGAGCAAAGTGAATGAAAAACCTTCTGGAAAGAATTCATTATTCTACATGACCATTAGTAACATTTGTGATTCATGAGAGGAAGCCAAAATATCAATATTAGTAGGAATTTGGAAAAAGTTGTTTCCAGTCCTCATAAATTACCTTCAGGTGTTCAAGATTTCAGTGGGAACAGTCAGTGCAAATGTGAAAATAATAATTATCCGAAGTAGAGCCTGAAGATGTGACTGAATTACCAGAATGTCATGGTAAAACTTTTTTTAAAATGAGGAGTTACTTCTTATGGATAAAGAAAATTTCTTGACATGGAATTTATTCTTGGTAAAGATGCTGTCAGTATTGTTGAAGTGACAACAAATTATTTTATCATATTACTTGTTGATCAAGTAGCAGCAAGATTTGAAAGGACGAAGCCCAATTTTTTTTTTTTTTTAAAGGACTTGAGTAGACTTTTATTTTTTTTTTTTAATTTTTTTATTAAATCATAACTGTATACAATGATATGATTATGGGGCATCATACACTCACTTCATAAACCATTTGACACATTTTTATCACAGTGGTTAACATAGCCTTTCCGGCGTTATCTCAGTTACTGTGCCAAAACATTTATATTCTACATTTACCAAGTTTCGCAAATACCCCTGTAATATGCACCACAGGTGTGATCCCACCGATTCCCCTCCCTCTACCCACCCCCCCCTTTCCCACATCCCCCTGTTGTTAAGTTGTAGCTGGGTTATAGCTTTCATGTGAGAGTCCCAAATTAGTTTCATAGTAGGGCTGTGTACATTGGGTATTTTTTCTTCCATTCTTGGGATACTTTACTAAGAAGAATATGTTCCAGCTCCATCCATGTAAACATGAAAGAGGTAAAGTCTCCATCTTTCTTTAAGGCTGCATAGTATTCCATGGTATACATATACCACAATTTATTAATCCATTCGTGGATCGATGGGCACTTGGGCTTTTTCCATGACTTAGCAATTATGAATTGGGCTGCAATAAACATTCTGGTACAAATATCTTTGTTATGTTGTGATTTTTGGTCTTCTGGGTATATGCCCAGCAGAGGAATTACAGGATTGAATGGCAGATCTATTTTTAGATCTCTGAGTGTTCTCCATATATCTTTCCAAAAGGAATGTATTAATTTGCATTCCCACCAGCAGTGCAGAAGTGTCCCCTTTTCTCCGCATCCACGCCAACATCTCTGGTCTAGAGATTTTGTGATATAGGCTAGTCTCATTGGAGTTAGATGATATCTCAAAGTAGTTTTGATTTGCATTTCTCTGATGATTAAAGATGATGAGCATTTTTTCATATGTCTGAAGGCCGTGCGCCTGTCTTCTTCAGAGAAGTTTCTCTTCAAATCCCTTGCCCAGCCTGCGATGGGATCCCTTGTTTTTTTCTTGCTGATGCGTTTGAGTTCTCTGTGGATTCTGGTTATTAAACCTTTGTCAGAGTTATACCCTGCAAATATCTTCTCCCATTCTGAGGGCTGTCTGCTTGCTCTGCTTACTGTGTTCTTAGCTGTGCAGAAGCTTTTTAGTTTGATCAAGTCCCAGTAGTGTATTTTTGAAGCTGCTTCAATTGCCCGGGGGTTCTCCTCATGAAATACTCACCCAGACCAATTTCTTCAAGGGTTTTCCCTGCATTCTCCTCTAGTATTTTTATAGTTTCATGTCTTAAGTTTAAATCTTTAATCCAATGAGAGTCTATCTTAGTTAATGGTGAAAGGTGTGGGTCCAATTTCAGTCTTCTGCAGGTTGCCAGCCAGTTCACCCAGCACCATTTGTTAAATAGGGAATCTTTTCCCCACTGAATGTTTTTAATTGGCTTGTCAAAAATCAAATAGCGGTAAGTAGCTGGATTCATCTCTTGGTTCTCTATTCTATTCCAGATATCTACTTCTCTGTTTTTGTGCCAATACCATGCTGTTTTGATCACTATCGATTTGTAGTAAAGTCTGAGGTCTGGTAGTGTGATTCCTCCTGTTTTGTTTTTATTTCTGAGTAATGTCTTGGCTATTCGAGGTTTTTTCTGATTCCATATAAAACGAAGTAATGTTTTTTCAAGATCTTTAAAATATGACAGTGGAGCTTTAATAGGGAGTGCGTTGAAATTATATATTGCTTTGGGTAGTATGGACATTTTGATAATGTTGATTCTTCCTAGCCATGAGCATGGTATGTTTTTCCATTTGTTAACATTTTCAGCTATTTCTTTTCTTAGAATTTCATAGTTCTCTTTATAGAGATCTTTCACGTCTTTTGTTAGGTAAATTCCCAAATATTTCATCTTCTTTGGCACTACTGTGAATGGGATAGAGTCCTTAACTGCTTTTTCAGTTTGACTGTTGTTGGTGTATATAAAGGCTACCGATTTATGAATGTTGATTTTGTAACCTGAGACGCTGCTGTATTCCTTGATCACTTCTAGGAGTTTTGTAGTAGAGTCCCTAGTGTTTTCCAGATACACAATCATATCATCTGCGAAGAGCGAGAGTTTGATCTCTTCTGACCCTATATGGATACCCTTGATCGCCTTTTCTTCCCTAATTGCGGTGGCTAAAACTTCCATTACAATGTTGAAAAGCAATGGAGACAATGGGCAGCCTTGTCTGGTTCCTGATCTGAGTGGAAATGATTCCAATTTAACTCCATTCAATATGATATTGGCTGTGGGTTTGCTGTAGATAGCCTCTATCAGTTTAAGAAAAGTCCCTTCTAGACCAATTTTCTTGAGTGTTCTGATCATGAAGGGATGCTGGATATTATCAAAAGCTTTTTCTGCATCAATTGAGAGAATCATATGGTCTTTGTTTTTTAATTTGTTTATATGCTGAATTACATTTATAGATTTACGTATATTGAACCAGCCTTGAGACCCTGGGATAAAACCAACTTGGTCATGATGTATAATTTGTTTGATGTGTTGCTGGATTCTGTTTGTTAGGATCTTGTTGAATATTTTTGCATCTATATTCATTAGTGATATTGGTCTATAATTTTCTTTTCTTGTTGGGTCTTTTCCTGGTTTGGGGATCAGGGTGATATTTGCTTCATAGAACGTGTTGGGTAGTCTTCCTTCTTTTTCTACATTTTGGAACAGGTTGAGTAATATAGGTACTAATTCCTCTTTAAAGGTTTAGTAGAATTCTGACGTGAAACCATCTGGTCCCGGGCTTTTCTTTTTAGGGAGGTTTTGTATAGTTGATGCTATTTCTGAACTTGATATGGGTCTGTTCAACATTTCCACTTGATTCTGGTTAAGTCTTGGAAGGTGGCGTGCTTCCAAGTATCGGTCTATTTCCTTCAGATTTTCATATTTCTGAGAATAAAGTTTCTTGTAATATTCATTAAGGATTTTTTGGATTTCTGATGAGTCTGTGGTTATTTTGTCTTTGTTGTTTCTGATTGATGATATTAGAGATTTTACTCTTTTTTTCCTGATTAGGTTGGCCAGAGGTTTATCTATTTTATTGACCTTTTCAAAAAACCAGCTTTTTGATTTCTTGATCTGTTGTATTATTCTTTTGTTTTCAATTTCATTTAATTCTGCTCTAATTTTGGTTATTTCTTTTCTTCTACTGGGTTTGGGGTTGGAATGTTCTTCCTTTTCCAGTTGCGTGAGATGTCCCATTAAGTTGTTAACTTCCTCTCTTTCCGTTCTCTTGAGGAAGGCTTGCAGTGCTATAAATTTCCCTCTTAGAACTGCCTTTGCAGTGTCCCAGAGGTTCTGATAGCTTGTGTCTTCATTGTCATTTTGTTCCAAAAAATTGGTGATTTCTTTCTTAATCTCATCTCTGACCCAGCTATCATTCAGCATAAGGTTATTTAACTTCCATGTTTTTGTATGGGTATGCAGATTCCTGTTGTTACTCAATTCAAGTTTTATTCCATGATGGTCCGAGAAGATGCATGGAATAATTTCTATTCCTTTAAATTGACTGAGGTTAGACTTGTGGCCTAAAATGTGATCAATTTTGGAGTAAGTTCTGTGGGCTGATGAGAAGTATGTGTATTCAGTTTTGTTGGGATGAAATGTTCTGTAGATGTCTGCTAAATCTAAATATTGGATGGTTAGGTTTAAATCTAAGATTTCTTTGCTCAGCTTCTTTCTGGAGGATCGATCCAACACTGCCAAGGGAGTGTTGAAATCTCCAACGATTATGGAGCTGGAGGAAATCAAGTTACTCATGTCTGTTAGAGTTTCTCTTATAAATTGAGGTGCATTCTGGTTGGGTGCATAGATATTAATAATTGAGATCTCGTCATATTGAGTATTACCCTTAACAAATATGAAGTGACCATTCTTGTCCTTCCTTACTTTTGATGGTTTAAAGCCTACTGTATCTGCAAATAAAATTGCAACACCTGCTTTTTTCTGATTACCATTTGCCTGAAATATGGATGACCATCCTTTCACCCTGAGTCTGTATTTGTCTTTTAAGTTGAGATGTGACTCTTGTATGCAACAAATATCTGGCTTAAGTTTTTGTATCCAGTCAGCTAACCTATGCCTCTTTAGAGGACAGTTTAAGCCATTCACATTGATGGAGAGTAAGGATAAGTCTGGTGGAATTTTGGGTATCGAGTTTTTCAAAGGTCCAGTGGACGTTTTTAATCCTTTCGCCAGTGTGGAAGTTGGAGTTTGATCCGAAGTTTCTGATTGAGTTTACTTTTGTGGTATAGGATTGGGTTGGTCATTGTGGAGGATAGGTCTGAGAACATCCTGAAGAGCTGGTTTACTTATGGCAAATTTTTTCAACATATGAATGTCATTGAAGTATTTAATTTCTCCATCATAGATGAAACTCAGTTTAGCTGGATACAAGATCCTGGGTTGAAAGTTTTTTTGCTTTAGGAGATTAAAAGTTGATGACCAGCCTCTTCTTGCTTGAAAAGTTTCAGCAGAGAGATCTGCAGTTATTCTAATATTCTTACCTTTGTACGTTATAGTTTTCTTTCGCCGGGCTGCTTTGAGAATCTTCTCTTTCATGTTAACTTTAGTGAAGCTAATTATGATATGTCTGGGAGATGGCTTATTGGGGTTGAATCGTGCTGGGGTTCTGAAGCTGTCTGCTATCTGAATTTCAGATTCTCTAGGCATGTCTGGAAAATTTTCTTTCATAATTTCATGTAGAAGGGCCTCTGTGCCCTTGGCTGCCACTTCATCAGTCTCCGAAATTCGTATAACTCTTATGTTATTTTTTTTTCGAATTATCTGAGAGCTCTCTGAGTGAGTGATCCGTTTTTGCTCTCCATTTCTCTTCCTCTTTGAGAGATTGGGAGCGTTCGAAGACTTTATCTTCATGTCAGAAATCCTTTCTTCTGCTTGCTCCATTCTGTTACTGAGGGATTCTACTGTATTTTTCATATCTTTGAGGGCTGTAAGTTCTTGTTTCAGTGTGTCTAAGTCTTTGGTGGTTTTGTCTTTAAATTCGTTAAATTCTTGAGACAGTTTTTGAATTTCTCCTCGAATTCCTAATTCCATTTTATTAATCTTGTCTGCAAACCAAATTCTGAATTCGACTTCTGACATCTCAGCCAGTTGTTTATGAATGGGATCTTCAATCACATCTGCCGTATCTTTTCTTGGGGGGGTTGATCTATTCTGGTTATTCATGTTACCAGAGTTTTTCCGCTGATTCCGCCCCATGGTTTACTCCCTTTGGTTTTTCCCGTGGGGTTTTATCGAGGGCCCGTACAGTGTTGTGGCCTGAGAAACTGGGGCCCTGTCTGGTGTGGTGGAGCAAAGTGGTTCTGTCTTGTTTTCAGCTGGTTTCTGTTCGATCCTATTGCAACTTCTACTCTGGCTTGAAGTCTCAGCTGTGTGGAAAAATCAGCAATTAAGTCACCCCGCCTGCCCACCTCTGGCCCCAGTTGGAAAAGGAGAATCAAACCTTCCTACAATCGCACACCCAGGGCACCACCTGAAAAGTCCTCAGTCTATTAGCCCAGTTCAAAAGGTCCGAATCAACTGTCTCAATCGGCACTTGTCTCGGGTGGAAGGGTTCAAGAGGTCTCTGGGAACTGGATCACAGGGGCCTGGTGACTCCTCTGAGACAGCTCACCCCAATGCAGCGTGGAGTCAGGAGGAGCCACCCTGCAAACAGAGCAGTCTGGGAAGGTTGACGTCTCCTTCCCCACTTTGCCCCTCCGTCGGACCCAGTCACTGGTATCTCTGCAGATGGCTAACCCAGTTGCCTGCAGTGAACAGACACTCCAGGGGTTTGCACCTGCCTGAATCGCGAGGAAGTCTGCCAGGCCCCCGCAGACTGCCGCTATCTAGCAGGAGGAGATGGGGCCTGACATCTTTGAGTGTTTGATGCAGGTGATGGGAAGGAGGTGTTCACTCAGGCTTAGCCCCGTCCCTGATGGATGCTGCTAACAGAACAGAACAGAACAGACAACTTTGTGAGGTTCTGTCTCTGTTCCTGTCGTCGCCTACAGGAGACGGGCTGTTTTGAGTTCAAACGTCTTTGCTGCTGGAGAATTGCGTCTGAACACCTCTCTGGGTCGGCCCCGCCCTGGAGGCTTCCGGGTTTGTGAGCCGCGTCACCGGTGGCCTCCTCTGGTTGCCCAGGGAGACAGGGGGTGTGGCCTCAGAATATCCAGAAGTGAGCGTTCTGCCGTTAAAGAAAAAACGGCTGGTGATCTACCTCCAGGGAACTGCTGCTCTGGTGTGGGCACTCAGGCGACCCTTTTCTCCTCTGTCCCGCGCCCCAGAGTCAGCATTGAGCGGCCGCAGTTTGTGCTGGGTCCACACCCCTTAAGAGATCCCCCAAGAATCAGAACTCTTGGGGGATGGGCCCCCAGACCCCGATTGGGAGTGGGGCGGGGGGAAGCTAGAGTTTCATTCAGTTTCACGCAATACTACGGTCCGGGGAGGGCTCCTGCACTGCACCGCAGGGAAGTGCCGCCAAAGCTTGATTTCCCCTCAGCAGAGTGCCCTCTCCTCGCTCACGTGTCCCAGAGTCAGCGCTGACCTGACGCAGCTCAGACACTGTGCACTCCCCTCGAGAAATCACCCAAGGAGCCGAACTCCTGGGGGATAGGCCCTCAGACCCCGAGTGAGAGTAGGGGCTCTCAGCTCTCAGTGGGGAGGCCAGAGTCTGATTCAGTCTTGGGCCCCATATGCCCGGGGAGGGTTGCTGCACTGCACCGCAGGGAAGTGCCGCCACGGCTTGATTTCCCCTCAGCAGAGTGCCCTCTCCTCGCTCACGTATCCCAGAGTCAGCGCTGACCTGACGCAGCTCAGGCACTGTGCACTCCCCTCGAGAAATCACCCAAGGAGCCGAACTCCTGGGGGATAGGCCCTCAGACCCCGAGTGAGAGTAGGGGTTCTCAGCTCTCAGCGGGGAGGCCAGAGTCTGATTCAGTCTTGGGCCCCCTATGCCCGGGGAGGGTTGGTGCACTGCACCGCAGGGAAGTGCCGCGAGGCGTGACTCCCCCTCAGCCCGGTGCCCTCTCCTCACTCGGCGCGCCTCAGAGTCAATGCTGACCAGTCGCAACTCGGGGACTGTCCACTCCCCTTGAGAAATCACCCAAGGATCCGAAGTCCTGGGGGACAGGCCTCCAGACCTCAGTGGGCGGGAGGGGAGCGCCGGGGATTCAGGGTTGCCGGCAAAGGATTCCCAAAGTTTTATTCAGCCCTATGTCCGGCAGGAGAACGCCACGGCACCCCAGTAGGGGAGGTAGGTCCAGTTTTTAGAAGGTCTCTCCCGTGGAGTGTAGTGGGAGGGGCTTTAATTTCTGCCCGCTTGTTCAATTGTGGGGCTCCAGAGCCGGTCTCATGGGGGAGGGGGACTCCCGTCCGCTTGGTGGTGGATTTTGTACCTTTTGTTTGCGTCCTTGTGATCACAACTTGCCTCAGCGGTGTTGATGTGCGTTCTTCAGCCTTCTCTCTTGGTGAGGCTCAAGTCCACCAGGATACTTACTAAATTCCTGTCCCTTAACTCTCCTTCTGGACGGGAGCCTTTGTTGAAAGCTGGCTTCACGAAGCCCAATTTTGAAGGAAATTCTATTTTGAGTTAAATACTATCAAACAGCATCACATTCTATGGAAAATCCTTTGTGAAAGGAAGAATCAATCCAGGCAGCAAAATTAAATGTAATGTTATTTTAAGTAGTTGCAGCTGATGCTGTTGTCTCACACCTAGAATCCTAACACTTTGGGAGGCTGAGTTGGGAGGACTGCTTGAGACCAGGAGTTCAAGACCATCCTGAGCAACACAGTGAGACCTTGTCTCTACAAAAAAAAAAAATTCATTAAAAAATTACGCAGGTGTGATAGCATGTTTCTGTAGTACCAGCAACTTGGTAGGCTGGGATAGTAAGATTGCTTGAGCCCAGGAGTTTGAGGTTTCAGTGAGCTGTGATGATGCCCCTGCACTCCAGCCAGGGTGACAGCGTGAGATCCTGTCACAAAATGTAACCCTAACCTTTAGCAATCACCACTCTGATTAGTCAGCAACTATCAACATCAAGACAAAACCTGCCACCAACAAAAAGATTACAAGCCACTAAAGGTTCAGATGGTTATTAGTTTTTTTAGCAACAATATATTTTTAATTAAGGTTCATACATTTTTTTTTTTTTTAAGCATAGTGCTACTGGGCAGCTCCTGTGGCTCAAAGGAGTAGGGCGGTGGCCCCATATGCCAGAGGTTCAAAACCAGCCCTGTCCAAAAACCACAAAAACAAACAAACAAACAATAAAAGTGCTACTGAATACTTAATAGACTACAGTAGAGTCTATGCATAACTTTTTAAAACAAAATTTTTTTTAATAGATATGAGGTCTCACTATATTGCCCAGTCTGGCCTCAAACTCCTGGACACCCAATGTGCTATGATTGCAGTAATGAGTGACCACACCCCACCTTAAACATAACTTTTATATGTACTGGTTTTATAAAACAAAAAAATTCATATGGCTGACTTATTGTTTTATTCATTTTACTGTGATGGTCTGAAAACAAATCCACAGAATTACAGAAATATGTCTGTAATGGTATTTGGAGTTGACTTTGGGAAGTGATAAGGTTATGAAGGTGAAAACTTCATGAATAAGATTAGTACTCTTATAAGAAGAGGACAGAGAGCTAGCTAGTGCTCCCTATGCCATGTGATGATCCAAGAAGTTTGCAGTCTGCAACTAGGAAAGGATCAGTGTCCGTATCAAAGATGCCCCAGAGACGTCCCTACAGTTTCCACATGTGATGATGCAGTGAAAAGACAGCAATCTGTGAACCAGAAGGTGGACCCACATCACACATGGCATCTGACAACACCTTGATTTTAAACTTACCAGCTTCCAAAACTGTGAGACATAAATGTCTATTGTCTGTAACCCACTCAGTCTACAGTGTCAGGGTGTGGCAGCCTGACCAACTAGGAGTTGATTGATGAAATGATATTTCATATTTTATCTTTAATTATAATTTCTCCAACCAAATCCCTTCGCCCTACCCTCTTTCTTGAATTGAATTGATTTGTGTTTTTCTCTTGTATAGGCCTGTAGTTGTTTATCTCCTAATTTCAATTTAGTATTGAGAATACGGGATGCTTGGTTTTCCTCCATTCTTGATATATTTAGGAGAATGTTCTTCACATACATTCAGATAAATACAAAAGATGCAAAGTCTCTGGTTTGGGTACAATGTAAAGTTATGTGGCACCCCTCCTGGGGAGGGACTCAACTATATCTCCAACCTTACCTTACAAATGCAAACAATGTAACCTAGTCATATGTACCTTCACATTAATCCAAAATTTAAAAAAATATATAATTTTTCTTACCCATCTTCATACTTCATTGTCATACTTATAAAACTTTTTGTAATGTTGCTTTACTTAAGTGTTTGATTTGTCATGATCAGTGTTCTGATCCTATAATCAGCATCTTTGAGCAAAAACCTCCTAGAGGTGTCAGATTATTTGCTTCAGATATATTTTCAGCAATGGAACTGCTAAATCAAGAGGACTGAAAATCCTCCTGCTTTCCACAATATAATTTCATGATTTTTCCTGATGATAGAAGAATGGAAAGAGGGAAATACTTAGAATGTTCATTAGTTGCAAAACCTGTTATGGTTAAAGAATGTGTTTATTTATGTGACATACTAATAATTCATTAATGCAGTATTACTATACTTACTACAGTTACTTAGTAACACTGAATTGTTAAAATGCACTGGGAACAATTTTAAGAATTTTACTTGCATTATCTCTTTAATCTTCACCAAATTCTGAGATAGTTGCTATCATTAGCCTCATTTTACAGATTAAGAAATGTTAAATAATTTACTCAAAGGCATGTTAAATAATTTACTCAAAGTTACTCAACTAGCTAGGAGTAGAGTCCATATCCAAATTAAGAAGCCTGAGTTCAAAACTCCCTATTTCTATTACTACTCTTTATCAATTAATAGAAAAATACAGTAATTTCTCCTTATTTATGAGAGATACACTTCAAAATCTTTCATGGATGCCTGAAACTGCAGATCGTACTGAACTCTATATACACCATATTTTTTCCTATACATACAAGTCTATGATAAAGTTTAATTTTTCAGCTTGGCAAGAATGGAGATTGAAACAATAATAATAAAACACAACAAATATAATGAAATACTATAATAAAAGTTATGTGAAGTGGTTTGTCTCTCTCTCTTAAAATATCTTAAAATTTTTGGCCATGGTTTCCCTCAGATAGCTGAAACCACAGAAAATGAAATTGTACATATACCAATAAATTGTGGTATATGTGCAATTTCATTTTCTGTGGTTTCAGCTATCTGAGGGAAACCATGGAATATTATGCAGCTTTAAAGAAAGATGGAGACTTTACCTCTTTCATGTTTACATGGATGGAGCTGAAACATATTCTTCTTAGTAAAGTATCTCAAGAATGGAAGAAAAAGTACCCAATGTACTCAGCCCTACTATGAAACTAATTTAGGGCTTTCACATGAAAGTTATAACCTAAAAATAGGGGGAAGGGGGAAAGGGAGGGGAGGGAGGGGGGAGGGGGGTAGAGGGAACGGGATTGGTGGGATTATACCAGAGTGCATCTTAGAAGGGTATATGTGAAACTTGGTAAATGTGGAATGTAAGTGTCTTGGCACAGTAACTGAGAGAAGGCCAGGAAAGTTATGTTAACCAATGTGATGAAAGTGTGTCAAACACTCTGTGAAGCTAGTGAATGATGCCCCATGATCATATCAATGTACACAGCTATGATTTAATAAAAAAAAGAAATTGTAGAAAAGGGAGTGAGAGGGAGTGAGGGAAGAGAGTGAAAGGCTTAGTTTGGGAACCTGGGGAATTGTTCTGTATCCTAGCCTATACCATCAGAAGTCTGCAAGAGTTACAGCACTATTAGATTTAGGACACTTCAAATGTAGATACAAATGCAGTGACAAAAAACTTAGATCACAGCACTCAATTCCCTTTGAATATCTGGAAAGTCTTCTCAAGAAGAGTGAGTTCCAAGACCATACTGAGAAGATTAAAATGCATACCTAACTTTTCAATGACCAGACATTGACAAAGATTCACAAGCATCAAGAATATCCTGGCAAGACTATACTTTCAGGGATCATTTCTATAGTTCAGTAAAGTGTCTCGAGAATGGAAGAAAAAGTATCCAATGTACTCACCCCTACTATGAAACTAATTTAGGACCTTCACATGAAAGCTATAACCCAGTTACAACCTAAGAATAGGGGGAAGGGGAAAAGGGGGGGGAGGGGGGTAGAGGGAGGGGAATTGAAAGGATCACACCTGTGATGCATCTTACAAGGGTATATGTGAGGCTTGGTAAATGTGGAATATAAATGTCTTAGCAAAGTAACTAAGAGAATGCCAGGAGGGCTATGTCAACTAATGTGATGAAAATGTGTCAAATGGAGATTTCAAGGGGGCGGAGCATGATGGTGGACAGGACGGATGAGTAGCCCACCTCTCCCAAGCCATCAGGTGAGAGGAAAGGCGGTCTGGACCTTCCCTATGTGTGGATTATTGGAGTGGACAAACAGCTGGAGACGCCCAGCGAACTGGCGGATTGCTATATATGAGGGGTAATTTAAAACCACAGACTCTGTTGTTGAGATTCTTCCCTGCTCGGCCGGGCCCACCAGCAGGCCCCTCCCCTACAGAGGTCAGCAGCTTGTAAATGCTGACAAAACCCAATTGACAAATAATTATTCCTGAACTGAGGGAGGCATCCAAAAGGAGAGCCACTCAAAACCACAGGGAGATGGGCAAACTGTCGGACAATTGAAGGGAAGGGATCCTGCCCGGGAAACAGACATTTTGAACTACCCAAAAGGGTGGGCACCTTTCCCCCAGGTGTTGGAGGGGGCTGGCAGTTCAGGCTGCGCGGCGAACTGGCAGGCACCGATCCAAAAGGGAAACTCTGAACCATAAACTCAGAATAAGCGTTCCCCCGAACGCTCCAACCACAGGAACTGGCTACAGCTACTGAAGCCGCGGACCCGGCTTTAGCTGCTAAAGCTGTGAACTTGGCTTCAGCAGCAGGAGCCAGCTACAGCAGATAAAACTGCAAACCCGCCAACGACCGCCAAACTCAGCACCTCTCACCCTACAGCAAATTGCAGTCGCCAGTTTGCAAGAGAACCTGGGAACAGAGTGGAAAGACTTAAGAAGCGTGGACACCTGCACTGAGTGGGAAGGTTGGTTGCAAGTGCTGTCTGGAAAAGAACAGCCGAGGTTATACAATTCTTAGGCGACAAACTTTTACAGAAATTCCAAAATGGCGATAGGCCATGGAAGGTGGTTACCATGGTAACAGTATAAACTGTAAATCAGGTATAAGCCTCGGAACCACTCACAGTGACACCTGGTGTCCAGAAAGTATATTGCAGCATGAATATATTCCTACAAAAGTTGATCCCTACAACTGACACATAGATATATATAGGTATATTTCTACACGCAAGAATATTTTTGTAGTTGGTGCCTTTTTTTTGTTTTGTTTTCTTTTTTTTTTTGGTTTTCATGTTTTTTTAGTTTGTTTTGTTTTTGTCTGTTTTTTCCTCACCATTTTCTTAGAGGAGATTTCGATAATTTTTTGCTATTCCTTTTTATATGGATATATTTTGATTTCTATGTCTTCTAATTTTAATTTCTTCTTTCTTCTCTTTTAACATTCCTACTAACACCACTTTTTTCTCTCTTTTTTCCTTTCTTTCAATTATTTTACAATTATCACTATTTTTATTGCAGTTGTTCTTATATTGCTGTTGTCGTGGCTGTTACCTGTATGTCTATGTGTTTCCGTCTGTTTCTGTATCTATGGGCCCGTGTGCCTAGTAACCTTTGTATCTGTTTATTTGTTCATTTGGTCTCAATGAGCTTGGTGTTACGACCTGCAACTCTGAGCTCCTAGCACTCCCCTCCACTCTCACTCCGTGATCTGGAGACCTGCCCCCCCAGGAGTCCAGATTCTTGGGTGAACTCTCGAGAGGTGTAGACAGGACCTAGACTGCAGCTGGCTACTGCTGACTCTGTAGCAAAGAAGTGAGAAGACGACAGTCTGCTAAGAGGGAATTACACTGGAGCGGGGGTGCCCTGAGGTGCAGAGCAACAGCCATCTTCAGCAATAACAAGGCCCACCCCCAGATATCCCATAGCCTCTCCTCCTGTCTTCCTGGGCAACCATATGAGGCCGAGCATCTTCTCAGATGGCAACCACCATGGAACAGACCTGGGACTGAAACAAAGGCCCCATGAGTAAAGGGCATGCCTGAGGCAGCACTGACCTGGGTGGAACATGGGAACTAGAAAACACACTCAAAGAGCCGGGAAACTCCCAGGGTAGGGCTGATCCAGAGGACAGCTTTACTGAGCGTAAGATGCACCTGGCCCTCAGGGGATCACCAGCCTATAGACAAAGGAGGCGAAGAGGTTACAGCTGACCACTGATCGTGCTGCGAATACAAACCCGCAGGACTAAAGACAGGGCCTGAGGCATAGGTTCTGGGAACTCAAATCAGCCTCTTCTCTGCAGAGGAATCTAGCAGGGTCAGAAACAAACTCCCACAGGGTTGTTCCGTTCACCCAGTAACATAAACCAAGGGTGGGGCTGGAACTGAGTGAACACCTCCAGCTCCATCAAGTGCCCAATGTTGACAGGCCACACCACCCCCTGCTGGATAAAGACAGACGGTAGTGGCCTAGATGAGCAAACACAGACTACCCTGTGACTTAGGCAGGTACAACCCCCTGGAGTATCTGCTTACTGCAGACAACTGACTGGGTCACAGCCCTGTGGGGCTAGCAGCAACTAGGTGTTACAGAGCTGCAAGGTGGGGAAGGAGGCATCAATCTTCCCAGACTGATCTATTTACTGGGTGGCTCTTCCTGACTCCACGCAGCACTGGAGCAAGCCATATTAGAGCAGTCACCAGACCCCTGTGATCCAGTTTCCAGGGACCTCTTGAACTCTCCCACCCGAGGCAGCTGATGACTGAGACAATTGATTTGGAATTTTTGAACCGAGCCACTCACCTGGGGACTATCCAGGTGGTCCCTGGGTGTGTGGTTGTAGGAAAGTTTGATTTTCCTTTTCCATTTATTGCCTGTAGTCGGTGGGGAAATTGCTGATATTTCTCCACAGCTGAGACTTCAACCCAGAGTAGCTGTTTCACTAGTGTCAAATAGAAACCAGCTGAAAACAAGACATAACCACTTGGCCCCTCTACACCAAACAGGGCCCCAGTTTCTCAGGCCACAGCACTATACGGGTCCTCGACAAAACACCAGGGAATAAATCAAACGGAGTAAAACAATCATAGGGCAGAATCAGCAGAAAAACTCTGGTAAAATAAATAACCAGAATAGATCAACTCCCCCCAAGGAAAGATACGGCAGATGTAATTGAAGATCCCATTCACAAACAACTGGCTGAGATGCCAGAAATCGAATTCAGAATTTGGATGGCAAACAAGATTAACAAAATAGAACTAAGAATTCGTGGAGAAATTCAAAAGCTGTCTCAAGAATTTAATGAATTTAAAGACAAAACCACCAAAGACTTAACAAACTGAAGCAAGAATTTGCAGCCCTCAAAGATATGAAACATACAGTAGAATCCCTTAGCAACAGAATGGACCAAGCAGAAGAAAGGATCTCAGACATTGAAGATAAAGCCTTTGAATGCTCACAACTCTCAAAGAGGAAGAGAAATGGAGAGCAAAAACGGATCATTCTCTCAGAGAGCTCTGGAATAACTCGAAGAAGGCAAATTTCCGACTCATAGGAATTCCTGAAACAGACGAAGTGGCCTCACTGGGCGCAGAAGCCCTTCTGCATGAAATTATAAACGAGAATTTTCCAGACATGCCTAGAGAACCTGAAATTCAGATAGCAGATAGCTTCAGAACCCCAGCACGATTCAACCCCAATAAGACATCCCCCAGGCATATCATAATTAACTTCACTAAAGTTAATATGAAGGAGAAAATTCTCAAAGTGGCCAGGCGAAAGAAATCTATTACCTTCAAAGGGAAGAACATTAGAATGACTGCAGATCTCTCTGCTGAAACTTTTCAAGCCAGAAGAGGGTGGTCATCAATGTTTAATCTCCTCAAGCAAAATAACTTTCAACCCCTGATCTTGTACCCAGCTAAACTGAGTTTCATTTATGATGGAGAAATTAAATACTTTAATGACATTCATATGCTAAAGAAATTTGCCATAACCAAACCAGCTCTTCAGGATATTCTCAGACCTATCCTCCATAAAAAACCAACCCAATCCTCTACTACAAAAGTAAACTCACTCAGAAACTTCTGATCAAACTCCAACTTCCACAATGGCAAAAGGATTAAAAAATGCCCACCAGACTTTTGAAAAACTAAATACCCCAAATTTCACCAAACTTATCAATACTCTCCATTAATGTGAATGGCTTAAACTGTTCTTTAAAGAGACATAGGTTAGCTGATTGGATACAAAAACTCAGGCCAGATATTTGTAGCATACAAGAGTCACATCTTAGCTTAAAAGACAAATACAGACTCAGGGTGAAAGGATGGTCATCCATATTTCAGGCAAATGGTAACCAGAAAAAAGCAGGTTTTGCAATTTTATTTGCGGATACAATAGGCTTTAAACCAACAAAAGTAAGGGAGGACAAAAATGGTCACTTCATATTTGTTAAGGGTAAGACTCAATATGATGAGATTTCAATTATTAATGTCTATGCACCCAACCAGAATGCACCTCAATTTATAAGAGAAACTCTAACAAACATCATCAACTTGATTTCCTCAAACTCCATAATAGTCAGAGATTTTAACACTTCTTTGGCAGTGATGAATCGATCCTCCAACAAAAAGCTGAGTAAAGAAATTCTAGATTTAAATCTAACCATCCAGCATTTAGATTTAGCAGACATCTACAGAACATTTCATCCCAACAAAACCGAATACACATACTTCTTATCAGCCCACGGAACTTACTCCAAAATCAATCACATCATAGGTCACAAGTCTAACCTCAGTAAATTTAAAGGAATAGAAATTATTCCATGCATCTTCTCAGACCATCATGGAATAAAACTTGAGATGAGTAACAACAGGAATCTGCATACACATACAAAAACATGGAAGTTAAATAACCTTATGCTGAATGATAGCTGGGTCAGAGATGAGATCAAGAAAGAAATTGCCAAATTTTTGGAACAAAATGACAATGAAGACACGAACTATCAGAACCTCTGGGACACCTCAAAGGCAGTTCTAAGAAGGAAATTTATAGCACTGCAAGCCTTCCTAAGGAGAACGGAAAGAGAGGAAGTAAGCAACTTAATGGGACATCTCAAGAGACTGGAAATGGAAGAACACTCCAAAACCAAATCCAGTCAAAGAAAAGAAATAACCAAAATCAGAGCAGAACTAAATGAAATTGAAAACAAAAGAATAATACAACCTAACCAGGAAAAAAAGAGTAAAATCTCCAATCTCATCAATCAGAAATAACAAAGGCGAAATAACAACAGACTCCTCAGAAATCCAAAAAATCCTTAATGAATATACAAGAAACTTTACTCTCAGAAATATGAAAATCTGAAGTAAATTGACCGTTACTTGAAAGCACGTCCCTTCCAAGACTTAACCAAAATCAAGTGGAAATGTTGAACAGGCCCATATCAAGTTCGGAAATAACATCAACCATAGAAAATCTCCCCGAAAAGAATAGCCGGGACCACATGGTTTTACATCAGCATTCTACCAAACCTTTAAGGAGGAATTAGTACCTGTATTACTCAACCTGTTCCAAAAGGTAGAAAAAGAAGGAAGACTACGCAACATGTTCTATGAAGCAAACATCACCCTGATCCCCACACCAGGAAAAGACCCAACAAGAAAAGAAAATTATAGACCAATATCACTAATGAATGTAGATGCAAAAATATTCAACAAGATTCTAACAAATAGAATTCAGCAACATATCAAACAAATCATACATCATGACCAAGTCGGTTTTATCCCAGGGTCTCAAGGCTGGTTCAATATACGTAAATCTATAAATGTAATTCAGTACATAAACAAATTAAAAAACAAAGACCATATGATTCTCTCAATCGATGCAGAAAAAGCTTTTGATAACATCCAACATCCCTTCATGATCAGAACACTTAAGAAAATTGGTATAGAAGGGACATTTCTTAAACTGATAGAGGCCATCTACAGCAAACCCACAGCCAATATCATATTGAATGGAGTTAAATTGGAACCACTCCCACTCAGATCAGGAACCAGAAAAGGCTGCCCATTGTCTCCATTGCTCTTTAACATTGTAATGGAAGTTTTAGCCACCACAATTAGGGAAGAAAAGGCAATCAAGGGTATCCACATAGGGTCAGAAGAGATCAAACTTTCACTCCTCGCAGATAATATGATTGTATATCTGGAAAACACTAGGGACTCTACTACAAAACTCTTAGAAGTGATCAAGGAATACAGCAGCATCTCAGGTTACAAAAATCAACACTCATAAATCGGTAGCCTTTATATATACCAGCAATAGTCAAGTTGAAAAAACAATTAAGGACTCTATCCCATTCACAGTAGTGCCAAAGAAGATGAAATACTTGGGAGTTTATCTAACAAAGGACGTGAAAGATCTATAAAGAGAACTATGAAACTCTAAGAAAAGAGATAGCTGAGAATGTTAACAAATGTTAAAATATACCATGCTCATGGTTGGGAAGAATCAACATTGTTAAAATGTCCATACTACCCAAAGCAATATATAATTTCAACGCAATCCCCATTAAAGCTCCACTGTCATACTTTAAAGATCTTGAAAAAAACAATACTTTGTATTATATGGAATCAGTAAAAACCTCAAATAGCCAAGACATTACTCAAAAATAAAAACAAAGCAGGAGAAATCACGCTACCAGACCTCAGACTGTACTACAAATGTATAGTGATCAAAACAGCATGGTACTGGCGCAAAAACAGAGAAGTAGATGTCTGGAACAGAATAGAGAACCAAGAGATGAATCCAGCTAATTACTGTTGTTTAATCTTTGACAAGCCAATTAAAAACATTCAGTGGGGAAAAGATTCCCTATTTAACAAATGGTGCTGGGTGAAGTGGCTGGCAACCTGTAGAAGACTGAAACTGGACCCACACCTCTCACCATTAACCAAGATAGACCCTCACTGGATTAAAGATTTAAACCTAAGACATGAAACTATAAAAATACTAGAGGAGAGTGCAGGGAAAACCCTTGAAGAAATTGGGTTGGGCGAGTTTTTTATGAGAAGTACCCCCTGGGCAATTGAAGCTGCTTCAACAATACACTATTGGGACTTGATCAAACTAAAAAGCTTCTGCACAGCCAAGAACACAGTAAGTAAAGCAAGAAAACAGCCCTAAGAATGGGAAAATATATTTGCAGGTTATGTCTCCGACAAAGGTTTAATAACCAGAATCCACAGAGAACTCAAACTTATAAGCAAGAAAAGAACAAGTGATCACATCGCAGCCTAGGCAAGGGACTTGAAGAGAAACTTCTCTGAAGAAGACAGGCACATGGCCTTCAGACATATGAAAAAATGCTCATCATCTTTAATCATCAGAGAAATGCAAATGAAAACTACTTTGAGATATCATCTAACTCCAGTGAGACTAGCCTACGTCACAAAATCCCAAGACCAGAGATGTCGGCATGGATGTGGAGAAAAGGGAACACTTTTGCACTGCTGGTGGGAATGCAAATTAATACATTCCTTTTGGAAAGAGATATGGAGAACACTTAGAGATCTAAAAATAGATCTGCCATTCAATCCTGTAATCCTTCTACTGGGCTTATACCCAGAAGATAAAAAATCACATCAAAACAAAGATATTTGTATCAGAATATTTATTGCAGCCCTATTCATAATTGCTAAGTCATGGAAAAAGCCCAAGTGCCCATCGATGCATGAATGGATTAATAAATTGTGGTATATGTACACCATGGAATATTATGCAGCCTTAATGAAAGATGGAAACTTTACCTCTTTTATGTTTACATGGATGGAGCTGGAACATGTTCTTCTTAGTAAAGTGTCTCAAGAATGGAAGAAAAAGTACCCGATGTACTCACCCTTATTATGAAACTAATGTAGGACCTTCACATGAAAGCTATAACCCAGTTACAACCTAAGAATAGGGAGAAGGGGGAAAGGGAGGGGAGGGAGGGGGGAGGTAGGTGGACGGAGGGGTATTAATGGGATTACACCTGTCGTGCATCTTACAAGGGTATATGTGAATCTTAGTAAATGTGGAATGTAAAGGTCTTAGCAAAATAACTAAGAAAATGCCAGGAAAGCTATGTTAACTAGTGTGATGAAAATGTGTCAAACGGTCTATTAACCAAGTGTTTGGTGCCCCATGATCATATTGATGTACACAGCTATGATTTAATAAAAAAAAAAAGGAATATCCCGGAGAACATGACCTCACCAAATGAACCAGTAACCAAACCTGGAACAATGGAGATGTGATGATTCAGATAAAGAATTTAAAATAGCTGCCGTGAACTTCAAGACAATGTGAAGAAGGAATTGAGAAGCCTTTCAGATACATTTAACAAAAAGATTAAAATAGATGGACACACCTGTAACTCTGACTTTAACCTTGCAAATGCGAACAATGTAACCAAAGCATATGTACCCCCAGAATAATCTAAAATTTAAAAAATGTAAATACAGGTTAAAGGTTATATAATTTTCGAAAGAACATAGCTCTTTGCCATTGAGAAAACTCACTCTTTTATTTCAGAATATTTGGGGGTACACATGTTTTTGTTTACCTACTTTGTTTTGTACAGATTGAGTCAAAATTATACATGTAAGTGTGCCCTTAACTTGGTGTGCACGGTACCAGTAGCTGTGAATTTAACCATTCCCTCCACCTATTCCCACAGCTTAATTTTCATTTGAAATTTACTTCCATAAGTGCACATAAACGGTGATTGATTAGTTACAATTTGATATTAAGTACATGTGTTTATAAGTTGGGATATGCATTAAAAGAAGGAGTGGTATTAGAATGATCCTAACACAAGGAATGATAAATCTAAGGTAATGGAAACTCTGGTTATCCTGATTTGATTTATTTAGTTTGCATGCCTGTATCAAAACTTCTCATGTACCCTGTAAAGATATACTACAATTATATACCCATAATAATTTAAAAAATAAAAATTAAGAAAATAGGAATGACTAACCCCAAAGCCTATATTTTTAACTCATTAACCCCTTCTGTCACATTCGAATGCACCATTCTTTCCTTTTCTCTCTGCTTCTGCCAATGTGAAAGTGGCTGGTGTGAAAGCTTCTGTGGCCTGTTCATCTGAGAAAATTAAAACCAGAAAGAAATGAAAAGTGGGCTGCAAACTCAATGTAAACTAGAGGTCAGACCTGAAAGGCCTTATCTATTGAATAGCAGCAGTTTAAATAGCTGCAAATCTCTTCTCACACAAAATAATCTCTGCAAAATTCAATTGAGTTACATCAATGTGATTATGAACTATGTAATGACTTATGGAAATTGAAAGTAAGGATTAACAGGTTGATTTGTGCTCTGCTGAATAGCGCCTATTCTGTGACGATAGGCACAGATTTTATTTTTATGTAAATCATCTCAAATACAGTTGTTTCTTCTAAATTTTATGAAATTGGCATTTGCCCATATGCATTATTTCCTGGGCAGCAAGAACCTTGGCTGTCACCTGAAACCCAGTGCAAATCCAAATGTAGATGTTAGGGAAGTGAGGGGAAAGTATTAGGGACAGAAACGGATTCCATTTGCAGGATTAGAAATTGACAAAAGCATTGACATTTGATGTCCCTTTAGCATGATTTAATGGAAAAGTTGGAATTTATCCGGGACTGAGCTCATATTCCATGTGGCTGACTTTTGCCTTTGGGGAAACAGGCAGCTCTTACCTCTAAGGTCCATTTTTTTCATTTTCAACAAATATTTATTGAAAATCTCATATGCCAGTCAGTTGGCTCACAGTATGCAGGCAACATATACAGAAACTCAAATAAAGGTTATATTCTGTGTATGTTAAATAATAGTGGAAGTGAGGGAAGATGGATATTTAGAGTGAGTTATAGGTTTCACTTCTTTTGTGTAGAGTTCTGAGGAAAGATAATACTTGAAAAATACAACTTTATGGAAAGTAAATCAAGATAATTATACACATTTACCAGGAACATTACTGGAAATAAATGCAAGAACAGATTTAAGGACTGATCCTGATGATCTACATCAAAATCATACATTTTTCATTTTTTATTGAACACACATAAAACCAGGAATTAACTCTTGTTTTTCAAAACCTACTCTGTTTCTATCTTTAAACAAATATCCCATTGCAATCAGTCAGTCTCATTTTGTGCCCATCACTGATGTTCATTAGACTGTGAGGATCAAAACCTGGAACTCACATGAATGGCAGAGGAGCGTTCAGGACACTATATCCCAAATAAAAAGATGCTTTTCATTGCTGGTAAAATAAATGTAGTTGAACTACTCATATTCTCTCTCTCTCTCACTCTCTTAGAAAACACAAAATAAAAAGCAATTGAGTTGGACAAGGGCACAATAACCTGCCCATATACCCTTGGTTAGAATACAATCATCTTCCTCCCCCAGCTCAATTCACAAGCTCTGGAGTTTTTTTAGGTTGATTTGTTTGTTTGTTTGTTTGTTTGTTTGTTTGATTTTTGAGGGGGGTGGGGAGGTCATTCACTTTGTTTTACAAAATGTATGAATTGTTTCATCTAAAGTTGTTTTTCCTGAACTCTAGAGAGCATTTGTATTACAAGCAATGTTTTCATTTAATTTTTTTTATCATCATCTTGGTTTTATTTATTTATTTATTTTTATTAAATCATAGCTGTGTACATTAGTATGATCATGGGGCACCATACACTTGGTTCATAGATCGTTTGACACATTTTCATCACACTAGTTAACATAGCTTTCATAGCATTTTCTTAGTTATTTTGCTAAGACCTTTACGTTCCACATTTACTAGGATTCACATATACCCTTGTAAGATGCACCGCAGGTGTAATCCCATTAATACCGCTCTCTCCACCTACCTCCCCCCTCCCTCCCCTTCCTTTCCCCCTTCTCCCTATTCTTAGGTTGTAACTGGGTTATAGCTTTCATGTGAAGGTCCTACATTAGTTTCATAATAAGGGTGAGTACATTGGGTACTTTTTCTTCCATTCTTGAGACACTTTACTAAGAAGAATATGTTCCAGCTCCATCCATGTAAACATGAAAAAGGTAAAGTCTCCATCTTTTTTAAGGCTGCATAATATTCCATGGTGTACATATACCACAATTTATTAATCCATTCGTGGATCGATGGGCACTTGGGCTTTTTCCATGACTTAGCAATTATGAATAGGGCTGTAATACATATTCTGATACAAATATCTTTGTTATGGTGTGATTTTTGGTCTTCTGGGTATATGCCCAGTAGAGGGATTACAGGATTGAATGGCAGATCTATTTTTAGATCTCTAAGTGTTCTCCATATCTCTTTTAAAAGAAATCTGAATGTTACTGGAGTTTAGAAAAATAGTGACAGACTGTGCTTCGGACTTTGAATGTTGTCTTTCCATCTATTTCCCAGGAATGAGAAGCCCTCTAATTATATACACGCATACACACATGCACACACACACAATTTGATACAATAAAGTTAAAATAATTATAAATGTAAAGCGTGATAAAATTTCAGAAAATGAAGAGAGCCCTGTGGACTTTTTACAGTTTAAAAATAGATTATTTATAGGGGGCGGCGCCTGTGAGTGGGGCGCCGGCCCCATATGCCGAGGGTGGCGGGTTCAAACCCAGCCCCGGCCAAACTGCAACAAAAAAATAGCCTGGCGTTGTGGCGGGCGCCTGTAGTCCCAGCTGCTCGGGAGGCTGAGGCAAGAGAATCGCGTCAACCCAAGAGTTAGAGGTTGCTGTGAGCTGTGTGATGCCACAGCACTCTACCCAAGGGCGGTACAGTGAGACTCTGTCTCTACATAAAAAAAAAAAAAAATAGATTATTTATAGTACCCAAGAAGTACTGTATTTTCATTCCCAGAAGCAATCACTGTCAATATAGCTAACACCATAGATAAATTGTGCCTATACTTAAATATATAAAAATAAGATATACAGTGTACTGTTTCAGGTATCTCTTACTCACTACTATATATATTAGATCCATCTATATTATTAAATTAGACAATCATTTTTTCATTTAAATTATTACATATTTTTACATTATAAGAACGTGTCAGTGATTTAGTAGTTGTACTGTTTGTAGATATGTGGTATGTGTTAGGTCTGTTACAAATAACGCTATCATTATACTTCGGTGAACACACAGGAATGTGTGCACCAATGTCTCCAGTCATGTATATCTCTATTTTTCTTAATACATGGCTGGATACTTTCCAGACATCCTTTGTATGTAATACTGGGAATGCAGTTAGAATGTAAATAGATGGGTTCTTAACTATACAGTTGCTCCTCAATTTACAATGGTATTAAGTTCTGATAAATGCATTGTAAGTCAAAAATATTCCTTTTTTTTTATTGTTGGGGATTCATTCAGGGTACAAGAAACCAGGTTACACTGCTTGTATTTGTTAAGTAAAGTCACTCTTACAATTCTGTCTTGCCCCAAAAAAGGTGTGGCACACACCAAGGCCCCACTCACCTCCCTCCTTCCCTCTCTCTGCTCTTCCTTTCCCCACCCCTCCCTCCTCTTTCTCTCTTTGCTCTCCCCCTCCCCCATACCCACCATATCCTTAATTTTCATTAATTGTCCTCATATCAAATTGAGTACATAGAATTCATGCTTCTCCATTCTTGTGATGCTTTACTAAGAATAATGTGTTCCACTTCCATCCAGGTTAATACAAAAGCTATAAGTCTAAATTTTTAAAATGGCTGAATAGTATTCCATGGTGTACATATACCACAGCTTGTTAATACATTCCTGAGTTGGTGGGCATTTAGGCTATTTCCATATTTGGTGATTGTAAATTGAGTTCCAATAAACAGTCTAGTGCTAGTGTCCTTAAGATAAAAGAATTTTTTTCCTTTTGGGTAGATGCCCAGTAATGGAATTGCAGGATCAAATGGGAGGTCTAGCTTGAGTGCTTTGAGGTTTCTCCATACTTCCTTCCAAAAAGGTTGTACTAGTTTGCAGTCCCACCAGCAGTGTAAAAGTGTTGCCTTCTCTCCACATCCATGCCAGCATCTGCAGTTTTGAGATTTTGTGATGTGGGCCATTCTCACTGGGGTTATATGGTATCTCAGGGTGGTTTTGACTTGCATTTCTCTAATATTTAAGGATAATGAGCATTTTTCATATGTTTGTTGGCCATTTGTCTGTCTTCTTGAGAGAAGGTTCTATTCATGTCTCTTGACCATTGATACATGGGATTGTTGGCTTTTTTCATGTGGATTAATTTGAGTTCTCTATAGATCCTAGTTATCAAGCTTTTGTCTAATTCAAAATATGCAAATATTCTTTCCCATTGTGTAGGTTGTCAAATTGCTTTGGTTGTTGTCTCCTTAGCTGTACAGAAGCTTTTCAGTTTAATTAACTCCCATTTCTTTGTTTTCGTTGTTGTTGCAATTTCTACAGCAGTCTTCTTCATGAAGTCTTTCCCCAGGCCAATATCTTCCAGTGTTTCTCCTATACTTTCTTTGAGGATTTTTATTGTTTGATGCCTTAAATTTAAGTTTTTTATCCATCTGGAGTCAATTTGAGTGAGTGGAGAAATATACAGTTCTCCCAGCACCATTTTTTGAATAGGGAGTCTTTCCCCAAAGGTATGTTCTTGTTTGGTTTATCAAAGATAAGGTGATTGTAAGATGTTAGTTTCATTTCCTGGTTTTCTATTCGATTCCAAATGTCTATGTCTCTATTTTTTTGCCAGTATCAAGTTGTCTTGACCACTATAGCTTTATAGTACCACATAAAATCCGGTAGGGTGATGCCCCCAGCTTTATTTTTATTACAAAGAACTGCCTTACCTATACGGGTTTTTTTCTGGTTGCATACAAAACACAGAATCATTTTTTCCAAATCTTGAAAGTACCATGTTGTTATTTTAATAGGAATGGCATTGAATCAGTAGATTGCTTTGGGAAGTATAGACATTTTAACAATGTTGATTCTTCCCAGCCATGAGCTGGTATGTTGTTCCATTTGTTAATATCCTCTGCTATTTCCTTTCTGAGGATTTCATAATTTTCTTTATACAGGTCCTTCACCTCTTTTGTTGGGTATATTCCTAGGTATTTCATTTTCTTTGAAGTTATGGTGAAGGGAGTTGTGTTCTTAATTAGCCTGTCATCTTGACTGTTATTGGCATGTACAAAGGCAACTGACTTTTGGACATTGATTTTTATATCCTGAGACATGACTATGTTTTTTGATGACTTCCAGGAGTCTTATGGTTGAGTCTTTGGAGTTCTCTAAGTATAAGATCATGTCATCAGTAAAGAGGATGAGTTTGACCGCCTCTGCTCCCTTTTGGATTCTCTTTATTTCTTTGTCTTGCCTAATTAATTGGCTACAACTTCCAGCACTATGTTGAATAGTAATGGTAAGGACCACCTTGTCTGGTTCCAGTTCTAAGAGGAAAAACTTTCAGCTTACTTCATTCAGTAAAATATTAGCTGTGTGTTTTTCATAGATAGCTTCAATCAGTTTCAGAAATGTGCCACCTCTGCCTATACTCTTCAGTGTTCTAATTAGAAATGGATGCTGGATTTTATTGAATGCTTTTTCTGAATCTATTGAGAGGATCATATGGTCTTTATTTTTGCTTCTGCTAATATGGTAGATAACGTTTATGGACTTGAGTATGTTAAAGCAGCCTTGCATCCCTTGGATGAAACTTACTTGATCATGATGTATGACTTTTTTGATGATAACCTGTAATCTATTGGCTAATATTTTATTGAGAATTTTTGCATATATATTCATTAGTGAAATTGGTCTGAAATTCTTTTTTGGTTGGGTCTTTTCCTGGTTTTAGGATCAGGGTGATGTTTGCTTTGTAGAATGAGTTGGGGTAAGATTCCTTCCTCCTCAATTTTTTGGAATAATTTTTGCAGTACGGGAATAAGCTCTTCCTTAAATGTTTGATAGGAATCTGATGTGAAGCCATCTGGGCCAGGACATCTTTTTGTTGGAAGCTTTTTTATTGTTTCTTTAATCTCAGTACTTGACATTGATCTGTTCAGGAGCCCTATTTCTTCTAGGCTAAGTCTAGGGAGAGGGTGTGATTCCAAATATTGATCCATTTCCTTAACTTTGTCAAATTTCTGGGCATAGAGTTTCTGGTAGTATTCAGAGATGATCTTTTGTATATATGTGACATCAGTTGTTATTTCCCCTTTATCATTTCTGATTTAGATTACTAGAGATTTTACTTTTCTATATCCCGTTAGTTTGGCCAAAGGTTTATCTATTTCATTTATTCTTTCAAAAAACCAACTCCATGTTTCATTAATTTTCTGAATGATTCCTTTGTTTTCAGTTTCATTGATTGCTGATTTAATTTTGGATATTTCTTTTCTTCTACTGGGTTTAGGCTTAGATTGTTCTTATATTTCCTATTCCATAAGATGGCTTCTGAGTTTGTTGATGAGCCCTCTTTCTGTTTCAAATGTAGGCATCTAAAGCTACAAATTTTCCTCTAAAAATGCTTTTGCTGTATCCCACAGTTTTTGGTAGCTTGTGTCTCCATTGTTGTTATGCTTAAGGAAGTTAATGATTTCTTGTTTTATTTCTTCCTGCACCCAACTATCATTCAACAGAAGGTTGTTTAAGTTCCATGTTTTTTGTGTGGGGAGTTGTTGGAGTTGAGTTCCACCTTTAGTGCCTTGTGGTCTGAGAAGATACAAGGTAAAATTTCAATTCTTTTCATTCTGTTGAGGTTTGTTTTGTGGTCTAGAATATGATCAATTTAGGAGAATGTTCCACGGGGCGATGTGAAGAATGTAATGTCTTTATCTTTGTGATGGAGTGCTCTATATGCATCTATCAAGCACAGTTGTTCTAGGGTCTCTTTTAAGTCTCTTATACCTTTGTTTAATTTCTGTTTAGAAATTCTGGGGATACCTATAACTCGTATGTTTGAACACTTCATAGAGTCTCATAATTCTGTCATCAAATGTTCTGCTTTCTCTCTCTTCTTTTTTGCCTCCTTAACTATCTGAGTTATCTCAAGAGCTTTGTCCTCTACCTCTGAAATTCTTTCTTCTGCATGATCTAATCTGTTGTTGATACTTTCTATTGTATCTTTAAGTTCCCTAATTGATTGCTTCAGTTTCTTCAGTTCTTCTATATCCTTTCTATATTCTTCATATCATTCATCTCTTAATTGATTCTGTTTTGGGATTTCCTTTTGGTTATTTTCCATTTTATCAACAATTTTCTTCATTGTTTCCATCATCTGTATTCTAAATTCCCTTTGTGTCATTTCTAACATTTCTTTATAGGTGGAATCCTCTGCAGTAGCTACCTCATGGTCCCTTGTGGGGGTTGCTCTGGGCTGATTTTTCATGTTGCCAGGATTTTTCTGCTGATATTTCCTCATGAGTGATTTCTTTTATCTGTTTCCTTGCCCTAATTTTTCTTTCACTTCCTCTTGCTCTTTAAGTTGCTGTGCCTCTGGGCTGGGGTTTTGATGAGTCCTTTTGGCACAAGAACAGAAGGATGAGAAGGTTGAAGAGCAGTAAGGGAAAAAAGAAAAAAGAGAAAGGAGAGGGGGTGAGTACAAGAGAATATTGACAAAAAGAAGAGAGACACAGAAAGAGGGAGACAGAGCAATATAAGTGTACAGTAGGGTACACTGACCCAACCTTAAAACCCCCAACCTCTGGGGGTGCCTGGTTGGGTGGTTCCTTAGAGGTTAGCAGCTCTCTGCTGGCCTGTTTGGCTACAGTACCCCACCTCCAATAAGTAGAGAGGAAAAACAAAAAGTAGTATAAATCAATCCAAAAAAAGCAAACAGAAAAATTTACAGGATGAAATTGAGGGAAAAAACAAATAATAGGGGTAGAAACACTAGCAAAAATGAAGGTCTGATTGTTGAAAAAGGCAACAATGGGAAATTATATTTAAACAAGAAAAATGAAGAAAGAAAAGTAACAAAAAAAGGAAAAGAAAAATCTATAGGGAAAATCTTGAAAAAAAAAAGCACTATATATATCTTGCTGAATATTGTCTGTACAACAGGTGATCTTCTGGGGTATGAGATGTTACACACAATGCTAATATGGCTGTATGAGATGGAGATTGGAGGCCTCTGATGATTTCCCAGACCCCACAGGGTTGGGAGCCCAAATGTCTCCTCAACCTACTTAAAGGACACTCCAAACTGTGAACCTTGGCTAACCAGAAGCTTTCCCATGAAAGCACTTGTCACTGGAATCACTCCTAAAGTGGCTATCCACTTACCCAGTGTGCCAAAACCAGTCTCTCACAATGCCCCTGAGGGCTAAGGCTGTAAGGCATCTCAGTGCCTGCCTTTAGGCTGCTCAGTCACTAGATTACTCACTCCCACCCCATCACTGCTCTGCGACCCTAAGGGTGGAACTCTGGGGCAGTTCTCCTGCAATGGCTCCACTCAGCCCATAGCCAAACAGTATTAGCTCTGTCTGGTTCAATGGCTCAGTCTGGGGCCTTAGACAATGCTTAAAGTCCTCCACACTTGTCCAAGTTCTCCCAAGGTAGTTCAACTGAGTGCCAAGTCCAAAAAAACAAAAACTGCTAACAGGTAAGGCCTTTCCAGTTTGCACTCTCACTGCTGCTGTACTTACAGCTGCTGGTGGGATTAGACCCAACAAACACATGCAAACACTTGCCAGTTCTCCACTTCTTTTGTCCTCCTCATGGGGTCCAGAAGTCTCTTGCTGACTCCCTGTGTCCTTGAGGTATGTTAATGTGCGGATACCACCATCCAGAGATGCCTGGAGTCTTGACTCCCCATACTCACCAAGCCCAGTTCCAAGGAAGCTGTTACTCATCCATTATCTTGGATAATTCATGCCATAAGTCAAAAATATTCTGCCAAGTAAGGCAGAGTCAAGATGGCTGACTGAAGCCAGCTTTCCATAGAGGCTCCCATCCAGAAGGAGAGTTAAAGGACAGAAATTTAGCAAGTAACCTGGTGGATTAGAGCTGCACCAAGAGAGAAGGTTGAGGAACGCACATCAACCCAACTGAGGCGAGCTGCAACCCCAAGGATACAAACAAAAGGTACAAAATCCATCACCAAGCAGACGAGAGTCCCCTCACCCATGAGAATGGCTTGGAGTACCCCACAAAGAAACAAGTAGAGTTCAAAGTTCCTCCCACTACTCTCCACGGGAGAGACCCTCTAAAAACTGGACCTACCTTCCCTACTAGGGTGCCACAGCATTCTCCTGTGAGGCATAAAACTGTATAAAACCATATATATTCTCTACCTGCAACTCTGAGGTCCCAGCACTCCCCTCTGCTCTCACTCTGAAGTCTGGAGGCCTGTCCCCCAGGAGTCCAGATTCTTGGGTGATTTCTCGAGGGGTGTGGACAGGGCCTAAACTGCAGCTGGTCACTGATGACTCTGGGGCATGTGAGTGAGGAGGGGACAGTCGGCTGAGAGGGAACCACACCAGAGCAGCGGTGCCCCAAGGCAAAGAGCAGCAGCCATCTTTTAACAACAATAGGCCCCACTTCCGGATATTCTGAAGCCACACCCCCTGTCTCCCTGGGCAAACAGAGGAGGCCGTGCATCTACTCAAAGAACAACCACCATGGAACAAATATGGGATGAAAACACAGGCCCCATGAGTAAAGGGTTTGCCTGAGGTGGTACCGGCCTGGGTAGAGCATGGTGACTAGAAATGCAAGCAGAGCCAGGAAGTTCCCAGGGCGGGGCTGACCCAGAGAACCACTGAGCCTAAGATGCACCCGGCCCTCAGGGGATCATCAGCATATAGACAAAGGCAGACAGGAGGCTAGAACTGACCAGTAACCAAATAAAACCTGCAGGAGCAGAGACAGGGCCTGAGGCGCAGGCTCTGGGAACTCAAAACAGCTTCTCTTCCACAGGGGAATTTAGCAGAGACAGAAAGAAATTACCGCAAAGTTGTTCTGTTCTGTTCTGTCAGTAACATCAATCAGGGGCGGGGCTGGAACTGAGTGAACACCCCCCAGCTTTCATCAAGCGCCCGAGGTTGTCAGGCCTCACCATCCACTGCTAGATAGAGGCAGAGCGCAGCAGCCTGGCTGAGCAGAAATAGATTTCCTTGTGAGTCAGGCTGGTGTAAACCCCTAGAGTATCTGTTCACTACAGGCAACTGGGTAAAAGCCCTGCGGGACTAACAGTGCTGGGTATGATAGAGGTGCAAGGTGGGGAAGGAGGCATCAATCTTCCCAGACTGATCTATTTGCTGGGTGGGTCCTCCTGACTCCACAGAGCACTGGAGCAAGCCATATCAGAGTAGTCACCAGACCCCTGCGATCCAGTTGCCAGAGACCTTTTAAACTCTCCCACCTGAGACAGGTGCTGACTGAGACAATTGATTTGGACCTTTAGAACTGAGCCAATCACCTGAGGACTATTCAGGTGGTGCCCTGGGTGTGTGCTTGTAGGAAGGTTTGATTTTCCTTTTCCAATTGTTGCCTGTGGGGGCAGGGTCACATAATTGCTGGAATTTCTCCACAGCTGAGACTTCAACCCAGAGGAACTGTTTCATTAGGGTCAAACAGAGACCAGCTTAAAATAAGACAGAATCATTTAGCCCGACCACACGAAACAGGTCCCCATTTTCTTAGTCCATAGCAGTGTATGGGTACTCGACCAAGCACCAAGGGAAAAATCAAATGGTGTAAAACAATCATGGGGCTGAATCAGCGCAAAAACTCTGGTAACATGAATAACCAGAATAGATCAACCCCCGCAAGTAAAGATATGATAACTGAAGATCCCATTCATAAACAGCTGACCAAGATGTCAGAAATGGAATTTAGAATTTGGATTGCAAATAAGATTAATAAAACAGAGGAAAATTTGGAATTAGAAATTCAAGCAGCAATTCACAAGTCGGAATTTGAAATTTGAGGAGAAATTCAAAAGTTGTCTCAAGAATTTAAAGACAAAACCACCAAATATTTTGACACACTAAAGCAAGAATCTGCAGCCCTCAAAGGTCTGAAAAATACAGTAGAATCGCTCAGTAACAGAGTGGAGCAAGCAGAAGAAAGGATTTCTGACATTGAAGACAAAGCCTTTAAATGCTCCCAAACTCTCAAAGAGGAAGAGAATTGGAGAACAAAAATGGATCATTCTCTGAGAGCTCTGGGATAATTCAAAGAAGGCTAATATCTGCCTCATTAGAATCCCTGAAAGTGATGAAGTGGCCTCGCAAGGCACAGAGGCCCTTCTCCATGAAATTATAAAAGAGAATTTTCCAGACATGACAAGATATTCTGAAATTCAGATAGCACACAGTTTCAAAACCCCAAAATGACTCAATCCCAATAAGACATCCCCCATGCATATCATAATTAACTTCACTAAAGGTAATATGAAGGAGAAAATTCTGAAAGCAGCCAAATGTAAGAAATCCATTACCTACAAAGGGAAGAATAGTAGAATGACTGCAGATCACTCTGCTGAAACCTTTTAAGCCAGAAGAGGGTGCTTTGACTTTTAATCTCCTAAAGCAAAATAACTTTCAACCCCAGATCCTGTATCCAGCTAAACTGAGTTTCATTTATTATGGAGAAATGAAATACTTTAATGACATTCATATGTTGAAGAAATTTGCCATAACCAAACCAGCTCTTCAGGACATTATCAGACCTGTCCTCCATAATGACCAGCCCAATCCTCTACGACAAAAGTAAACTCATTCAGAAACTTTTGATCAAACTCCAACTTCCACAGTGGTGAAAAAATTAAAAATGTCCACTGGACTTACAAAAACTCGATACCCAAAATTTTACCCGACTTATCAATATTCTCCATTAATGTGAACGGCTTAAACTGTCCTCTAAAGAGGGACAGGTTTGCTGACAGGATACAAAAACTCAAGCCAGATATTTGCTGCATACAAGAGTCACGTCTTACCTTCAAAGACAAATATAGACTCTGGGTGAAAGGATGGTCATCCATATTTCAGGCAAATGGTACTCAGAAAAAGCAGGTGTTGCAATTTTATTTGCAGATACAATAGGTTTTAAACCAATAAAAGTAAGTAAGGATAAGAATGGTAACTTCATATTTGTTAAGGGTAATACTCAATCTGATGAGATTTCAATTATTAATATCTATACACCAACCAGAATGCACCTCAATTTATAAGAGAAATTCTAACAGACATGAACAACTTGATTTCCACTAGTTTCATAATAGTTGAAAATTTCAACACTCCTTTGGCAGTGTTGGATCGATCCTCCAATAAGAAGCTGAGCAAAGAAATTTTAGATTTAAACCAAACCATCCAACATTGGATTTAGCAGACATCTATAGAACATTTCATCCCAACAAAACTGAACACACATACTTCTCATCAGCCCACGAACATACTCCAAAATCAATCACATCTTAGGTCACAAGTCTAAACTGAGGAAATTTAAAGGAACAGAAATTATTCCGTGCATCTTCTTGGACCACCATGGAATAAAATTTGACCTCAGTAACAACAGAAATCTGCATACTCATACAAAAATATCAAAGTTAAATAACCTTCTTAAATAACCTTAGCTGAATGATAGCTGGGTCAGAGTTGAGATTAAGAAGGAAATTGTCAAATTTTTGGAACAAACTGACAATGAAGACATGAATCATCAGAACCTCAGGGATACCTCAAAGGCATCCTAGAGGGAAATTTATAGCACTGCAAGCCTTCCTCAAGAGAACAGAAAGGGAGAAAATTTACAACTTAATGGGACATCTCAAGCAACTGGAAAAGGAAGAACATTCCAACCCCAAACCCAGTAGAAGAAAAGAAATAACCAAAATTAGAGCAGAATTCAATGAAATTGAAAAAAAAGAATTATACAACAGATCAATAAATCAAAAAGTTGCTTTTTTGAAAAGGTCAATAAAATAGATAAACCTTTGGCTAACCTAACCAGGAAAAAAAGAGTAAAAATCTCTAATCTCATCAATCAAAAACAACAAAGATGAAATAACAGCAGACTGCTCAGAAATTTAAAAATTCCTTAATGAATATTACAAGAAACTTTATTCTCAGAAATATGAAAATCTGAAGGAAATTGACCAATACTTGGAAGCACATCACCTTCCAAGATTTAGGCAGAATCAGATGGAAATGTTGAAAAGGCCCACATCAACTTCTGAAATAACATCAACCATACAAAACCTCCCTAAAAAGAAAAGCCCAGGACCAGATGGCTTCATGTCAGAATTCTACCAAACCTTTAAAAAGGAATTAGTACCTATATTACTCAACCTGTTCCAAAATGCAGAAAAAGAAGGAAGACTACTCAACACATTCTATGAAGCAAACATCACCCTGATTGCCAAACCAGGAAAAGACCCAACAAGAAAAGAAAATTATAGACCAATATCACTAATAAATATAGATGCAAAAATATTCAACAAGATCCTAACAATCAGAATCCAGCAACACATCAAACAAATTATACATCATGACCAAGTCGGTTTTATCCCAGGGTCTCAAGGCTGGTTCAATATTTGTAAATCTATAAGTATAATTCAGCACATAAACAAATTAAAAAACAAAGACCATACGATTCTCTCAATTGATGCAGAAAAAGCTTTTGATAATATCCAGCATCCCTTCATGATCAGAACACTTA
This sequence comes from Nycticebus coucang, assembly GCF_027406575.1. Lineage (NCBI taxonomy): Eukaryota > Metazoa > Chordata > Mammalia > Primates > Lorisidae > Nycticebus > Nycticebus coucang. The sequence continues at coordinate 75,884,578 of NC_069793.1, forward strand.
AGAAAATAGCTATAGAAGGAACATTTCTTAAACTGATAGAGGCATCTACAGCAAACCCACAGCCAATATCGTATTGAATGGAGTTAAATTGAAATCATTTCCACTCAGATCAGGAATCAATCAAGGTTGCCCATTATCTCCACTGCTCTTTAACATTGTAATGGAAGTTTTAGCCACCACATTAGGGAAGAAAAGGTGATCAAGGATATCCATATAGGGTCAGAAGAAATCAAACTTTTGCTCTTCACAGATGATATGATTATATATCTGGAAAACACCAGGGATTCTACTACAAAACTCTTAGAAGTGACAAGGAATACAGCAGCGTCTCAGTTTACAAAATCAACATTCATACATCGGTAGCCTTTTTATCTACCAACAATAGTCAAGCTAAAAAAACAGTTAAGGACTCTATTCTATTCACAGTAGTGCCAAAGAAGATGAAATATTTGGGAGTTTATCTAACATAGGATGTGAAAGATCTCATTAAAGAGAACTATGAAACTCTAAGAAAAGAAATAGCTGAAAATATTAACAAATGGAAAAACATACCATGCTCATGGCTGGGAAAAATCAACATCATTAAAATGTCCATACTACACAAAGCAATATACAATTTTAAAGCAATTCCTATTAAAGCTCCACCGTCATACTTTAAAGATCTTGAAAAAATAATACTCCATTTTACATGGAATCAGAAAAAAACTCAAATAGCCAAAACATTACTCAGAAATAAAAATAAAGCAGGAGGAATCACCCTACCAGACCTCAGAATATACTACAAATTGAATGTGATCAAAACAGCATGGTACTGGCACAAAAACAGAGAAGTAGATGTCTGGAATAGAATAGAGAACCAAGAGATGATCCAGCTACTGGATCATTGTTAATTGATCATTGACGAGCCAATTAAACACATTTAGTGGGGAAAAGATTCCCTGTTTAACAAATGTGCTGGGTGAACTGGCTGGCAACCTGTAGAAGACTGAAACTGGACCCATACCTTTCACCATTAACTAAGATAGACTCTCATTGGATTAAAGATTTAAACTTAAGATATGAAACTATAAAAATACTGTAAGTGAGTGCAGGGAAAACTCTTGAAGAAATTGGTCTGGGCGAGTATTTTATGAGGAGAATCCCCTGGGCAATTGAAGCAGCTTCAAAAATACACTGCTGGGACTTGATCAAACTAAAAAGCTTCTGCACAGCCAAGAACACAGTAAGTAAAGCAAGAAAACAGCCCTCAGAATGGGAGAAGATATTTGCAGGTTATGTCTCCTACAAAGGTTTAATAACCAGAATCCACTGAGAACTCAAACGTATAAGCAAGAAAAGAACAAGTGATCACATCGCAGGCTGGGCAAGAGACTTGAAGAGAAACTTCTCTGAAGAAGACAGGCACACGGCCTACAGACACATGAAAAAATGCTCATCATCTTTAATCATCAGAGAAATGCAAATCAAAACTACTTTGAGATATCATCTAACTCCAGTAAGATTAGCCCATATCACAAAATCCCAAGACCAGAGATGTTGGCATGGATGTGGAGAAAAGGGAACACTTCTACACTGCTGGTGGGAATGCAAATTAATACATTCCTTTTGGAAAGATGTTTGGAGAACACTTAGAGTTCTAAAAATAGATCTGCCATTCAATCCTATAATTCCTGTACTAGGCATATACCCAGAAGACCAAAAATCACATCATAACAAAGATATTTGTACCAGAATGTTTATTGTAGCCCAATTCATAATTGCTAAGTCATGGAAAAAGCCCAAGTGCCCATCAATCCACGAATGGATTAATAAATTGTGGTATATGTACACCATGGAATATTATGCAGCCTTAAAGAAAGATGGAGACTTTACCTCTTTCGTTGTACATCGATGGAGCTGGAACATATTCTTCTTAGTAAAGTATCTCAAGAATGGAAGAAAAAGTATCAAATGTACTCAGCCCTACTATGAAACTAATTTATCACTTTCACATGAAAGCTATAATCTTATAACCTAAGAATAGGGGGAAGGGCAAAAGTAGGGGAGGGAGGGGGCAGGTGGGTGGAGGGAAGGTGATTGGTGGGATTACACCTGCGATTCATCTTACAAGGGTATATGTGAAACTTAGTAAATGTAGAATGTAAATGTCTTAACACAATAACTAAGAAAATTCCAGTGCCTGTGGCTCAGTGAGTAGGGTGCTGGTCCCATAATACTGAGGGTGGTGAGTTCAAACCCAACCCTGGCCAAACTGCAACAATAAAAAAAATTAAAAAAAAAAAAAAAAAGAAAATTCCAGGAAGGCTATGTTAACCAGTGTGATGAAAGTGTGTAAAAAGGTCTATAAAACCAGTGTATGGTGCCCCATGATCGCATTAATGTACACAGCTATGATTTAATAAAAAAAAAAACCTGCAAAAAATATTCTGTCAAAATCATTTAAGACCTTTATAAATTCATCAGTAATTATAATATTTTTCAAAGATTTTTTTTTAATTATGAGTACCATTATAAGTGGGTAATTTTGGTAGCAACTGCCAGATAGAGTTCCAAGGGAGCTCTACAGATTTGTATATCATCAAGAATGAATGCATGTTTTAGTTTTCCCTCTTTTTTATTAACACTTGATATTTTCAGTCTTTTTTTAATATTAACCATTCTAGTTGAGTATAGATTAGCATTTGCTTACAGAATTAATTTTTCTCTCGCTGATAATTAAAAAGAATGATTCCTTTTTTTTGACACTAGCCAGGCACTTATTTGTGATGTTCCTGTTCATGTCCCGTGCTCTTTTTTATAATTAGGTTGACTGTTGTAAATGGGTTGGAAAATGGGCCTCTCAAAAGTTAATACCCTTATTCATATAACTTTAAAATATATAAAAATATATGACCTTACATAGAAAACTGAGACTTTTAAATATGGCTAAGATTAAGAACCTTGAGATAGGGAAATTATCCTGGATTACTGAAGTGGGTTCAGTCTAATCACACAAGATCTTAAAAGTGGAAGTTGAAGGCAGATAAGATGGTGAAAGAGATGGCAATGTGAGAGGTATTTGATTCCCTATTACTGATTTTGAAATGAACCCCTAAAAGAACTGGAGAGATTCCACCAAAAGAATGGAGACCTGAGCCCTATAACTGCATGGAACTGAATTTTACCAAAACTGATTAATGAATGAGGAAATGGATTCACTTTTGGCACCTGCAGAAAGGAGGTGACACTTTAATTTTAGCATAGTAGATCTGTTATAGACTTCTGACCTGCACAACTGCAGGATAATAAATATATATTGTTTTGAAATACTAAGATGGTGGTAAGTTTTTCTGGTCCCAAAGGACCATACAACTATCTTTTTCTTATAGATCTGCACATGTTCTTTATATAGTCTGAATATGAATTAAACATTGCAATGACCATGACTCATGTTCTTTTTCTTCTCTTAGTGGAGTTTTGGAAAAAGAAGTTCTTAATTTTAATGCAGTCCCATTTATTAACCTTTCCTATATAGTTAATTAATATTGTGTCTTATTAAAAATATATCTGGCTACCCCAACCCAGTAAGAAGTTTCTTAGTTATTCTCACATTTAAGTTTACAATCTCTTTGGACATATTTTCGTATATAGCATGACAAGGGTCCAGTTTAATTTTAATGGATATAGAATGGACATTTTACTATTCATTTAAAAGACTAATTTTCACCCACTCTTTTTTCAGTTTCAATATCAAATTGTTATTATGTCTGTTTCATTTTGCTCTATTTTCTTTTTCTATTTTCTCATTTCTTGTGCCAATAGTATACAGTTTTAATCAACTATACCTTTCTAAGTGTTGATATTATAATTGATAATATAAGTCCCCTGAATTTGTTCTTCTTCAAAATTATATAGGATTTTATTTTTAGTCTTTTGAATTTCTAAGTTCAGTTCATAATTACCTTCTATGATCCTCCAACACACATACTCCTGCATGGATTTTAATTAGGGTCTATCAATTAGGCTAATTTGGACAAGATTGATGTGTTTACAGTATTGTGTCTGTCCGTTAACGAGCATGGAATACCCTTCCTTTTGTTTAGGTCTTCTCCATTTTTTTCTACATAATATGTTGTAGAATTTGAATTTGTTTGAATATGTTCAATTCTTTTCTGAATATGTTCAAAAATATCTTACATATCATACATTATATTAATTACTACACATCTGATGTTTTCTTTTTTTTTTTTTTTTTTTTTTTTTTTTTTTATTTTTGGCCGGGGCTGGGCTTGAACCCGCCACCTCCAGCATATGGGACCGGCGCCCTACCCGTTGAGCCACAGGCGCCACCCCTGATGTTTTCTATTATTAAAAATTCTATCTCTTTCTTTCCAGAAAAATAAATATTATCGATGCCAAAATTCTCAGCTTCACTTGCCTCTAAGCCACCTGGTTCTGTGGAAGTTTAGTACCCTTCAAAAATTTGGTCATGTCTGTTAGACAAATGAGGCTGCAAGCTGACTTAATGATACCAGTGGTATATTAGTACCTACAATGCATGCAAATTTTTCAACATTTAACATGAAATAATTAAAATAATATGGAGTAATAAGACCTAGCCTAGTTTTCTCATTAATTATGAAATATTATTGGACAAACCCAAGAAGATCATAGTAACTCATCAATAAAGACAAGTGGTATGATAGAAAATTCCAGATGAATAAAACAACCCATTTTGCATAATAGAACCTAAATTGATGTATTTGGCTAAGCTTCCCAAGCAGTGATCCAAATTATTCCTTCCCACAAGTACTTAGTCAGATTTGTGCCTTTGTACACTCAATAGGTCTCTACTTAAAAGTACTATGTGTCAGCTGGACTCAGTGGCTGGCATTTATAATCCTAGCCATTCAAGAGGCTAAGGCTAGAGGATAACTTGAGCTCCTAAGTTTGAGACCAGCCTAATGACATTCTATCTCAAATGAGATTCTATCTCAAAAATAAGAAAAAAAGATTTTGACACTTTTTTCAAAGTATAATGTACATCTATCACTATTTATATTGAAACCTTTTCCATCCATGGCAGACTGGTTTGAATGAGACCTCAGTGTTGACTTTTCTGATTTCTCACCCAGAAAGAGTCGTTGTCCCACAGAGGTTCCCTTAACACTTAATCCCTCTTTTTACATAATTTTTCATCCTATCAATAACCCAATCCTACAAATAATACTCCTTCACGAAAGATCCTTTCATATTCCATTCCTTGGTCTCTGCCTTAGTTCCTGCTAACACAATCTCTTCCCTGGATTACACAATATATTCCTAACTCAATGTGATCTCATTCATATCCATTCTTACCAGCAGAGTGACTTTTTTTTTTTTTTTTGAGACAGAGTCTCCCTTTCTTGTCCCAGGTAGAGTGCCATAGCATCATAGCTTACAGCAACCTCAAACTTTTGGACTCAAGAGATCCTCTTGCCTCAACTTCCCAAGTAGATGGGACTACAGGCACCTCCCACAATGTATTTCTTTCTAGAATGGGGTCTCACTCTTGCTCAGGCTGGTGTCAAACTCATTAACTCAAGCAATCCACCTGCCTCAGCCTCCCAGAGTGTTGTGATTATGAGCATAAGCCACCAAGCCCAGCCCAGGGTGACTTTTTTAAAAGCAACATTAATAACAACATCAAAACAAAGCTCAATCATAAAAATTCTCTACTTCAAATGTTTTACTTACTTCTTGTCATAAAAGCCTGTCTCATTAGAATGAGATCCAGAGACTTTCAGGAGTTATCTCCTAAATTTCCAGCCTCATCTCTTGCTACATCTCAGAATCTCCTGAGCTCCCTCAGGCTATAGCATTTAGATTCCTCCCCAGTCAGATTCTTTTTTTATTTTTTTTTTTTTATTTTGGGGGATTCATTGATGGTACAACAAAGAACCAGGTTACATAGATTGCATTCATTAAAGTCCCATTCTACATTTGTGTCCTGCCCCCAAAGGTGTGACACACACAGTGACCCCTGCCACCTCTCTCTGCTCTCTCCTTCCCCCACCCCTTACCGTGTACTAGGTTATTAATTGTCAGATTCTTTTACATACCCATATCTTTGCACATGGTGTTAACTTTACCTGGAAACTTCAGCCCACAACCATCCAAACTCCCAGGTTGTCATCTTCACCAATCCCTTTGCCTCCTTCTAGTTTAATTCAAGCACTGTCCTCTTTATAAGTTTTCTTGAATGCTCTTTCCTCACTCCACACTTTCCCAATGTGTACATATTTTAGCATATTTTCCCCATCCTTGAATACAGAAAGCTGCTAGATACTGAGTTCTTTGAAGGTCAAAATTGCATTCCATTCTCTTTTCTACCTTCAGCACTCACCAGTTTGCCTGGCATATATGGATACTCAATAAATACTTACCAGGAAGGAATAGACTTACTTTGTCTTCTGATTGAATTTTAATTGTTCTGCCAAAAGTGACTTAGTAACAAATCCAAACTTTTGCTAGCCCCTCATAAACGCTTTCACAACTAAGCTTCATCCTTGGTCTTTGTGCTCAGACTTGCATAGCCCAATTCTAGTAAGAATCCTGCTAATACCATTTCTGGAGAATCCCTCACCCTTGATATTTGACCACCCTGGCCTGCCTTCAGCATGAAACCCAGATAGGTCAGTTTAGAAAGATTTCCTCTTACATTTGATGTTTCCTCTTCACAATCTCCCATCTTGCAAACCTGCTTCTTGGTAGTAAATAAATCTTAACTATCTGTGCTGTCTTTGAAATTGAGTCCAATTCTACATAGGGAGATTTCTTTTCCCTTATTGCAATAGTTTGTGAATAAAATTTGTTTTATTCATTACTGTCCAGTTCTAGATTTCCTTAGCAATCTAGATTTCTTTAGCATCCACAATTTAATTCTCTAGAATGATGATATTGTTGGTTACAGAAACATTTCTTCAATCTGGCTTAATCCAATTGTAGGGTGTAAACTATGAGTATTAAAAAATAAATATGTAAACAGTATTCTGGACAGTCAGTATATCTATGTTATTCCAAACAGTATTTTTGCTCGTGATTTTATTTCTTTTGCTGAATCATTTAATCATTTTTTTTTCTGGAAACCAACATTATGGCCATAGAGAAAGTGTAAGTTGACTAAGGCTCACTCACACAGCTGATATTTATTGCTAATCCCCTGGCCTCCTGGCTGAGACACAGAGTTAGACAATTTGTTTGCACTAAGCAGACAAATCTCACAGCTCCAATGGGATGGATAAAAGCATAGATAATATTATAAAAAACAAATAATAATAATTTCAGATTGTCTGTTGAGAAAATAGGCAGTATGATGTTATTGAAAATAATAAGGAAAGGGGGTCCCATAGTGGGACTTATTTAAATAAATAATGAGTGTATTCAACTAACACTTATAAAAGACCAGTGATTGTCTTGAAATTAATGGTGAATTCAGTTGAAATGTTTTATTCCTGGACTCACATTGGCTTGTATAATGTGTGAAAATCAATTTTAAGATACAATGCAAAAAAAACCTCTTGATTTATTTAGAAGTTTTTGAATATTTACTAAGTAATATAGGCATACCTCTCCCATTATGGAACTTAAAATCTAGTAGAAGAGATATGATAAAAAGAATCACACAAATAATTATTTATTTTTAAATAAATTTAAAAAGCTTTATCCTGTCTCAATGTTTAAAATTAATTAGGTCTATATTATCTCTAATCTGAAAATTATAAATCATAACTGTACTGAAACAAAGACAAGGAAAACCTAGTTGATAAAATGGCATATATCTGATACTATGAGTAAGTGCTTTAATACATATTATTCCATTTGGTTTCACACTGTGTGTTTTGTTATATTTTCTAAACAACTTTTCTTTAAAGCAGCCATTGCTTATTAGAGATGATAATGAATGTGCCCAGGATCACATACATGAATACCAAAGGCTGGATTTAAACTCAGTTCTAATCCAAAACTCCTCTTACTAACCTAAAATTTTCTACTTCAAATCACAGGAAAAAAGAAAAAATAAAGATGCTTAAAAAGGAAAACCATAATTTATTTGTGAGAAAGAATTAGGCATTAGAGAATTCAGAACTTTCGTTTTTGTTTCAGCTAGCTTCCATTGAGAGATTCAGATATATTAAAATTTGCTGTTTCTTATACAACAATAAAAACTACAACCTAAGAAAAGTTTGGATGCAACCTAAATTATTATAGTAGTAACCAAGAAGAGGAAATAATATCATTATCATCCCCATTTAATTGGGATAAAAGAATCAAGCCCAGGAAAGATAAAATGACTTGTCCAAGATCACACAGTCAACATATGCTAGTATCTGCCCAGGTGTCTCAAAAGGAACTGTTCTTTCTTCATTATGTTCAACTATAATTTTTGTTGTGTAATATCTAAATTTCTATTCTTTTCCATTCATATTTTTAGCAAATTGTGCATTTTAAAAATACATTTTCAGTTATATTATTAGGCATAAAATATCTTTTTTTATTTCTACTCTAATGCCAGAGATCTTTTAAGTTCCTATAACAGTTCTTACCTTTAAAATATGCAATGATTTCCAAATTATCTTGCCAAATGAGTTCAGTAACAAATACCCCAATGGTCATAACATTAATATAATCATAAAAGTACCATTACATTAATTAGAACTTTGTAAATGCTATAATTAAGATACTCTGTGACAGCTGTCTTCCCGTCCCTGAGCATTCCCAAGAAATCTCCCAGCATCACTTATTTTTGGGCTATCATCTGCCTAAAGCTGGGGGAAGCCATCTGTTAGTGTATTTGAAATGTTAAGTGACAAGGGGGTTTCAAACTATTATATCCCTCAGAATACTTTTTTGAGAGAAAAAGAGATAGCATTTGGAATATGTTTCTAAGTGATTTTTAGCTAGCCCTGGTGAAGGTGGGGGAGTTATGGAAAGCTAGATTTATTTTTAATCTTGCATCAGTATCAAATGGGGAGGGGGAACACTGTGAAATTTAATACCCCATTTCCCAAAAAATAAGACATCCTCTGAAAATAAGATCTACTTACAGGAAACATAAGATGTCCCCTGAAAATAAGACCTAGAGCATCTTTGGGAGCACACTTTAAAATAAGACACTGTCTTATTTTTGGGGAAACAGGGTAGGTGGCTCTGACCAAATTTCTAGCAATGTGACTGAGTAAAGACAGATGACTTAAGCTCTCCAGACCTCAGTTTCTTTATCTTTATGATGGGGAAACATCATCACTGAGGACAATCATGCCTATTCTTTATTGCTATTGAAAAAAATGAAAGGATAGCGTTTGTGTGGAAAGACCTATAAAATTGCCACAAAAGGCTAATTTTTTATGTTAAAATTATATCAGAATGACCCTAAAGATGATGCTCTTCTTGACTTTTTCTAGCTATTTTATGCATCTTTGGATAATGTGTTTCATTCTTCAAAACTACTTCTCACATCAGATAATGTTTATTTTTTATGAAACGTGGGAGGTAGCCAAGAGAGTGTTACTTAATATGCATAAAGAAGAATTCAGTTTCTACTATAATCTACCCTTCATTTGTTTTTAACCAAATCGTTTCACTTCACTGAACCTCAGCTATAAAATGATGGAAAAAATAGGGATAATATATACTTTTACTGTTAGGAATATAAATTAAAATAGCAATAATATTTAGTTCACTTTTTTAAATATCTCACCTTTTAATTTTTAATTTGATTATTGGTGTTTTTATTATTTGTTGTATTATGACTCATAATATATGAGCAGCTCTATGGAGGAGATATTATCATTAAAACCATTTTGGAAGATAAAGAGACTAAGTCTTAGGTTAAGTGACTTGCTCACCATCTAGGGTTCATAAGTGACAGACTGTGGGTAAAATTATAAAACTAACTCACACCAAAGTGCATACTTTTAATACTTTTTACTGGGTGCTTTGCAACAGACAAAATTCTAGTTATGTGGAAAATATTAGTTTTTCATAGAAAAGGACAAATGATTTCATTGGTACATTTTACCTCGGCCTGGTATAGAAAGGAATTTCTTTGTAAAGAGAAATAATAAGCACATTTACTATGTAGTTTACATAATTCACTCACTTAATTCTTCCAGCACAATGTCTTGGGGACTGCTTTCCTTATTTTATAGGAGAGATAGCTAAGGCAGAAAAGTTGAATATCTTGCCCAAGGTTGCCTACATATGAAGTGGAAAAAGCAGGATTCAGATTTAGATGGTCTAAAGTAGTCCAACTGAATGGCCTTAGGAATAATAGAAAAAGATTTTTGTGCTGCTTTGAAAGACATAAAATAAGAGCCTACTATGTGTTAATATATTTGCACATAATGTTTCTAATGATCAATGTCCTGAGATTTGAATTATTCCTTCCTCCCTTTTTTTATTCTCATCCTTTTTCTCTTTCTATTAATAGCTCTCCTTCTTCTTATTTTATAAGTTAGAGTAACTGAGTCTCACAGATGTTATGTCGTTTGGCAAAATTTTCAGAGCTAATAAATTTTAGAAGTGTTATTTTAACCTATTTTATAATGGGCCAGATTGGTTCTAAAATCTGAAGTTTTGGGTATATAACAGTGGTTGTTATACTTCAAAAAGTTCCTAGATATTTTAAGAACTATAATCAAAATAATCATTTCCCAAGATTATAACTGATCAAGTTCCAAGTAACAAAATGATAATTTGAGATATGGTTTAGATATTGAGGACTGTTAAAACATAGATTTAGGAAGATTAAAAAATTCTGCATCTTCTTTTGCAAAAGAGAACATAAGGGATCAGAACTATAGAATCTATGATTTGATATCAAAGGACCTTGACCAAACATCTCAGTGCACTGAGTACATGAGTTTGGGCACAATCAAGAGTAGGTCTCATCTGTGTGTATGGAACTGAACCACAGTGGCAAAGGCCATAGCCAACTAAATTGTGAACATTTCAATTGCTATTATCTTTGTAATATACAGTATTATACTTGTATTATACTTGAGGGGAAACACTTGAGATAAGTCTTGTTAATATTATTTGCATTATCTTTGGAGGTCAATCTACTTATTTAACAGTTTTCCTTTGTTTCCTTTGTCAAAACAAAGGAAAACAATTATAATTTCAAAAGCAAGGAGAGTAACAGGGAAATTTTAACTTTTTACCATTTAAATAGTCAAAAAGAGTTGCTATCCCAGACTTATTTCTTTTTTTTTTTTTTTGTAGAGACAGAGTCTCACTTTATGGCCCTTGGTAGAGTGCCGTGGCCTCACACAGCTCACAGCAACCTCCAACTCCTGGGCTTAAGCGATTCTCCTGCCTCAGCCTCCCGAGCAGCTGGGACTACAGGCACCCGCCACAATGCCAGGCTATTTTTTGGTTGCAGTTTGGCCGGGGCGGGGTTTGAACACACCACCCTCGGTATATGGGGCCAGCACCCCACTGACTGAGCCACAGGCGCCGCCCCCCAGACTTATTTCTTAAAGAGATAAGTCATTGTGAAATCTTTTGGTGGCTCTACCCTCAACTTGATATATGTGTCTCATATTGACAGTTAATGCTTGTGTTATTACACTAGGGCTATTGTTAATTATTTCTTTCAACTTGTATTGTGGACCACTTAAAGCTATTCTATGGAGAAAATGTATAAGTATGTATTCCATATCCTAACCAATTATTCACCTAATTGATAATGGGATTTGATTAGCACAAATGTGGGGGCACAGGCAGTCCACATATTTTGCCAAACCTAGCTCAATAGGGATATCTACCAGGGATTATAAACACTTGCTCATTTTTTTGTGTGTGTGTGTGTGTGTGTGTGGTTTTTGTCAGGGGCTGGGTTTGAACCCACCGCCTCCGGCATATGGGACCGGCACCCTACTCCTTGAGCCACAGGCGCCGCCCTCATTCTTGAATAATACATAACTAATAGGTAAATAATGCAATAATGTGTAAATAATGCAAAATCAAGTATTATCTTACAGGTTAAGAAGAAAAGCAAGCTATTATTTATTATAACTAGAGAAACATGTAGAAATTATAAAAAGTAAGAGGCTAAAGAAAAAAGTCAACAACTTAAGATGAAAGGAAAGATAAATAAGAGATGAAAAGGGTGAGGGAAGAGCAGAGAGAGGGAAGGAGGAAGGGGGTTGAGGAAGGGAAGAGCAGAGAGAAGGAAGGAGGAAGTGGGTGGGGGAATAGAAGGGAAGAAGAGGGAAAGAGGGAGGGGATGGAGGGTCAAGGTGTGTGACACACCTTTGGGGGTGGGACACAATTATAAGAGGGACTTTACCTAACAAATGCAGTCAGTGTAACCTGGTTCAAATCAAATATCAAAATTTAAATTTGCTTCAAAGATAGTAATATTAAAGGTAATTGGGTGGGAAATTAAATCATAATGTAGAGGACAAATTTGTTATTAGTTAAATACTAAAATAAAAAATAAACATGGAAAATAGAAATTCAGCATAAGATGTATTACTTATTCCAAACTAATTACCAAAAAAAAAAAAATAGTTAAAAACCATAATGAAATTATAGTTTACTGAACTTAAATAGATACATAGACCTGAAATGAAAAAGCTTTCCAAATTTCAAATAAATCTAATTTCTCTTTGTGTTAACTATAGACATATCTGGTAGTTAAATTCCCCAAATTCAATAGGGTGTAAATATTTCAGTCCTATGTTGTAATAACCTCCAATATCAAGTGAGAGAATGTCAGAGCAAAAAAGAAAAAAATGATATGATCCATAAAATTAGACTATTAACACCTTTTAACCAGAGTTGTAGGGATAATTATCAGTTTAGCTTTGAAAAATTATGTATCTGCCCTGAACCTAACCTCACAGTGATTCTGTGTTGATCAGGATATCCTACAGGCAAGTGCTCTATTGCTATCAGTTAAGATTTTTGAAGTTAGGGCGGCGCCGGCCCCGTATACCGAGGGTGGCGGGTTCAAACCCGGCCCCTGCCAAACTGCAACCAAAAAATAGCCGGGCGTTGTGGCGGGCGCCTGTAGTCCCAGCTACTCGGGAGGCTGAGGCAAGAGAATCACTTAAGCCCAGGAGTTGGAGGTTGCTGTGAGCTGTGTGAGGCCACGGCACTCTACCGAGGGCCATAAAGTGAGACTCTGTCTCTACAAAAAAAAAAAAAAAGATTTTTGAAGTTAATTTTCCTACATAATTTTGTGTTCAAAACTTTGTATTTTGAGAATTTTCTGTTCATTTTGCCTACTTTTTAATAGTTTTTTATTTTATTTTTTGCTTGCTGATTTGCTTGACTTCTTTTTGGATACTGTTTACCAGCCCTTTATCAGATGTATAGCATGCAAATATTTTCTCCCATTCTGTGGGTTTTTATTTACTCAATTGGTTATTTCCTTAACTGTGCAGAAATATTTTAATTTAGATAGGTCCCATTTATTTTGTTGATGGTGTAATTGCTTTTGGAGTCTTCCTTACAAATACTTTCCTTAGGCTGATATCTATAAGACTTTTTCCATCATTTTATTCTAGAATTTTTTTTCATTAACTTAATTTTTATTAAATAATAACTGCATACATTTATGGGGTACAATGTGATGATTTTATATACAGTGTGGAATGCTTAACGTTTCATGCCTTAGGTTTAAGTCTTTTATCCACAGTGAATTAATTTTTGTGCGTGAGGAAAGGTGCAGTGCAGACCCTGTTTTAGTCTTTTATATGTGGTGATCCAGTTTTCCCAGCACTATTATTGAATAGAATTCTTTTACCCCGTTGTATGGCTTTATCTGATTTATAAAGATCAGATGTGAATATGAGAATGGTTTCATCTCTAGGGTCTCTGTTCTGATCCATAGGACTGTATCTCTGTTTTTGTGCCAGTCCCATGCTGTTTGGGCTATGATAGCCTTGCTGTATAACTTGACATCTAGTCTAGTGATGCCTCCTGATTTGTTTGTATTATGTAAGTTTGCCATGGCTGGTTGATGTCTTTTTTGGCTCCATATGAAGTATGCAACTATTTTTTTCCTAGATCTGGAAAATGATGTTGGTATTTTAAAAGGGAATGCATTGAATCTGTAAATCACTTTGGGTAGTATAGACATTTAAACACTGTGGATTCTGCCAATCTGTGAGCATGGTATGTTTTTCCATTTGTGTACATCCTCTGTGATTTCTTTCCTCAGTGTTCCATAATTCTCCCTATAGAGGTCTTTCACTCCTTAGTTAAATATATTCCTAGGTGTTTTGATTTTCTTTGTTGCTACTGTGAAAGGTATTGCATCTTTGATTTGACTCTCAGTTTGACTATTGTTGACGCATATGAAAACTACAAATTTGTGTACATTGACTGTGACCTGACACTTTGCTGAATTTATTTATCAATTCCAGAAGTCATTTGGTTGAATCTGTGGGCTGTTATAGATACAAGATCATATTATCAGGAAAAAGCAATAGATTGACCTCTTCTTTCCTATTTCAATACCCTTGATTTTCTTCTTTTGCCTGATTGCTATGGCTGAGACTTCCAGCCTTATGTTGAATAAAAGTGTTGAACGTGGAAAACCTTGTTTGGTTCCAGTTCTAAATAGGAATGCTTTCAGTTTTTCCCCAATGAACCTGATGTTGGCTCTGATGTTGTTATATATACACCCTTTATAATTTTGAAGTAAGCCTCACCTACACCAATTTGTTAAGCGTTCTTATAAACAAGTGCTAAACGTTGTCAAATGCTTTCTCTTCACCTGTTAAAAGGATCATAGGTCTTTGTTTTTACTTTTGTTTATGTGTTGAATTATGTATTTGCCTATGATGAAGCCCACTTGGTCATGATGGATTACTTTCTTGATGTGCAGCTGAATTTGGTTTGCTAAGATTTTAATGAAAATGTTTCTATCTATACTTATAGGGTATGTTGGTTTATAGTTTCATTTTTGTTGTGTCCTCTCCTGGCTTTGGTATCAAGGTGATATTGGATTTGTATAATGAATTGGGGAGCAATCCTTCCTTCTCAGTGTTGTGGAATAATTCCTGAATTTTCTTTGTTGCTACTGTGAAGGGTTTTGCTGTGAAAGGGTGCAAGTTCTTTGTACGTTTGATAAAATTTGGGTGTGAATTTATCTAGTCTGGGACTATTTGTTGGAATTTTTTTAATTGCTTCTTTAATTTCAGTGCTTGATACTGGTCTGTTCCGTTCTATTTCTTCCTGATTGAGCCTAGGGAGGTTGTGTGTTTCCAAGAATTGGTCCATTTTCTCCACATTTTCAAGTTTATGGGCATAGAGACTTTTATGGTATTCTGAGGTAATGTTTTCTATTTCCATAATATTTTCTGTGATTTTTCTTTTTTTCATTTTTAATTAAACTTATTAAAGTCCTTCCTTTTCTGTTACTCATTTGTCATAGCAAGAGGCTTGTCAATTTTGTCTTTTCAAAGAACCAACTTTTTCCTTCATTAGTTTTCTGTATAGTTATTTTGTTCTAAATGTCATTTAGTTCTGCTCTGAATTTGGTTATTTATTTTCTTCTGCCAGGTTTGGAATTAGATTTCTCTTCCTCTTCCAATTCCTTGAAATGACTCATTGGATTGTTGATTTGTGTTCTTTCTATCTTTTGTGTGTGGACATTTAAGGCTATATGTTTTCTTCTCAGGGCTGCTTTTGCTGTATCTCACAGATTTTGATGACTTGTGCATCAATTCTTATTTAGTTTGAATAATTTTTTTTTATTTTTTTATTCTTATATTTTATTCTTAATTTTTTTAATTTTTATCTTCATCTCTTCAGTCTTCCCAATTGTCATTCAGTTTAGTCTATATGACTTTGTCAAGGAATGAGTGCTTATGCTGGAATGATTGCTAGTTTTATTCCACTAGGGTCTGAGAAGGTACACGATATGATTTCTATTTTTTTAAATATAGTGAAACATACCTTGTGGTCTAGGATGTGATTAATCTTAGAGAATGTTCCATGATCTGATGAGAAGAATGTATATATATATTGCATAGTTTGAGGCCTAATTGCCAATAAACACAAAAAAATGCTAAACATTTCTCATGATTAGGGAAATGCAAATGAAAACCACAACAAGATATCACCTAACTTCAGGGACAATAAGTCTTATCAAAATATCCCCAAAGATCAGATGTTGTTGTGTATGTGGAGCAAAAAGAACACTGATGGTGTTATTGCTATTTGGTACAACCTCTATGGCTCTATGGAAGGTAGTATGAATATTCTTCAAGGAACTAAAAGTAGACCTACCATTTGCTCCAAGATTCCCACTACTAGGTATTTCCTGAAGGGAAAAAAGACACTTTATCCAAAAGACTTGCACTTTAATGTTTTCAGTAGCACAATTCACAATTGCAAAGATGTGGAAATAGTCTAAGTGCACATCAAAATGTGGTATACAATATCATGGAGTACTAAACAGCCACAAAAAATGATGATCTAGAATTTTTTGTAACAACCTGGGCAGAATTGGAGACTATTTTTCTAAGTGAAGTATTGCCAGAATGGAAAAATAAACACCACACTAAAATGGAACTAGTCAATCAATACTTAACATGAAAATTTGGAAGTAAATCTTCACAGACATCAAGTAGGTGGAAGGAGGAAAGAGGGATTAGTTGAATTCACACCTATCTGGTGCAATGCACACATTGTGGGTGAAGGGCACATTTATAACTTTGACTTAAAATACACAAATGCAAATTATGTAACTAAAATGTCTGTACCTCTGTAATATTCTGAAATACAAAATTTAAAATTTAAAAATGTAAAAACTTTGTATTGTGATTTTAAGAAGACCTTTACACTGTATAAGTTTCAGAGCCCATAAAACCCTTGTTTTTTTCCCTGCCTCTGATCCTAGGTAATTGATACACCCTCCTGATTGGAAATTGTCAATTGAGAAAATGGTAATAAAAACTGTCTTAATTGCAAGCCAATTATGGGTTAGATGTGCTATGTTTATTGTCAATTTCATTCTTCACCATTGCCCATTACATAGTAATTACCATTATTTTATATATAAAATTTCAAGTCTAGGTAAGAGAAAATATTTTACATATTATATCCAAAGGCTTTAACTTGTGCAATTCACTCATTCAGTATCTATTTAAAGTTATTTTTCCTCACCTTTGAAAAATAAGATATTGAGAGACATACCCAAAATCATAAAGCCAATAGGTTTTGGAGCCAGTACACAGAGTTTTGGGCAATTATTTCTATCATGTCAAAACCAGGATTTAAACTGAAGTTGATCTTATTCCCAAAACTTTACCCCCCTGTAACTAACTATCTGGAAATGAGAGGCATATCTTGAGAAGTTTTCCCAAGCCTGGATAGCCCAAAAGACTGTGGCAAATTCTGCTGTATGCAAAGAATGAAGTTACTATTTTTTTATAAATTTCATATTTTTGTATTTATAGGTATACACTCCTTATTTTGTCCTCTAGTCCTCAAAGTTACTTTCTACCACTTTTCCTTTTTATTTATCTGCTAATTTACTACTAATCAGACATCTAGATATGGGAAATACCATTTTAAAATTCTCCTCATAAGGTCACTATGAGGAATTATTTTGTTAGTGTACTTCTGTGAATTGAGTGGTTCCCAGTGGACCATTCAATCTGAAAGTAGTTTGAATATACCAGAAAACTCCTTAATTATTTAAAAGATAATAAATAATAGTAAATAATGGTACTGCATAGTATATTAAGAAAAACTCACTGGAGTTGGTCTCAGACGAATCTGAGTCTTTGTCCCAAAACATACTAACTGCCTAAATATAGCCAAACATCCTTATCTATGGTTTCCTTGTTTGTAAAGTGGCATAATAATGTCTACTCCACGTATTTGGTGTCTCCTAGAGTAAGAGTTAAGTTTGGGCCCATCCAATATTTTCCCTTTTGGAATATATAATATGAGCCAGAAAGTGATACAATTAACTGACTTCATTCACTATTCATTTATTCAGTTCACTTCACATTCATTATATCGCTACTGTTATGAAGAGGATACCCCAGTAAATACAAGATGTTTGGTTAAAAAAATTAACTATAAACTGTCCTTAGGTTGGTAAAATTGATCTTTGCTGAGAAGGTCTACTTAACATTGAGCCAAATTCTATTCCGATAACCATAAAGTGTTTATTTTCTGGCAACAAGAATTGGAAGTTCCTCTCCAGAATTCCTGCTAGAGTTAAAACAATTCTCAATTTTTCCATTATAAAAAGATTTTAAATATAATCCATACAATGTCTTATTTTTTCTGAAAGAATAGTGGCACTAAGAAAAGTGAAGTCACTTGCTCAAAGTCATGCACTTATAGATAGATCATGAGATTAAATTAATTGCTTTTCTTAGTCCAGTTTTCATTGTGTTACTGTGTTTATCTGCACTGCTAGAGCTGAATTCAATCATTAAAAAATGACAAGCCATGATACAACATGTTTGAAAGCCCTACACTTTTTGAATTTCATCATTCATTTTACAGTTTCTAAATTACTCAAGTGCAAAAATACAAACGTCTTGAACGTTCTCCAGAATGTTTCTGAGTCATCAACCTCACATGCTTGCAAATCCTAAATGATATCCCTTAATAACCTTGCCAAGGACTTAGGGAATTGTACTGAATCTATATAATTGTATTTATAATTTGAATATCATGAGTATAAATTATATTTGCTCATGTTACCACCAATAATTGCCCAATTTTTAATAACGTATTGGACATTGGTCAATTTCAAGGTCATCCACCTTGAAAAATCAGGCAGGTGTCATCAGATCTCCAAATGCTATAAACAAAAACAGCTGATGTTTTAGCATGTTAAAATTGTAGTTGAGAAGAAGGGAAAGTGATTTTAGGCTTTAAAGCATCCAAACATGAATAATCCCAAGACGATGAACTACAAATCTCAATGCAAGGTGTTTTTTGCTCTGAGATTTTAGGTTTGGAGTCAACGGGCTCACCAAAGGTTCAGATATTCCTGATAGAGCCAATGCAAAATCCTATTACCTCTGAGTTCAGCCCAACACATTTATATGGTGCCATTCTTTAGCCATGAATCTTACCAACTGATGTAACTTTAGAAAAAATTGTGAATTTTTACTCAAAAGTATACACAGTAACTTATGGATAATGGTAAAATTAGACAGCATCTATTTTTTGTTCAGCAGTTATAACATCGATCATCATTTATTGAGATTCTATAAAGAGTTTACACACATGACATTTTGATTAGAACTATTGGTTATGAAGTCACACAGCCCTCGGTTCTAAACCCAATCCTACCATTGACTTGCTTTTTGCATCTACATACCTTACCTACCCATTCTGGATCTCTATATTTTTTATGTCAAATGTGAATAACACCAATTTTATGGGGAATAACATGATTATTAAATTGAATCGTGTGTAAAATACTTTGGCCAGGCTTTGACAAATTATAAGGTTATAATACATGTCAGATATGTTCTCCTTATTGTTATATATTTATATCTGCAAACTACCCTGAAATTACCACTATCCCCTCAGAGACATTAACTTACTGCTTTCAGATTGCACAATGAGTAAGTGGCACAATCGAATTCAAAACAAGATATCTCATCTTGGAAGTTAGAATCTAGATTCGTGGTGACTCTTCAGCCTATACGTTTTCTGATATGTGATAGCATTTCCCTAATTTGTATTAAATTGTTTTGTTGCCTGTGAGTCTAACTTCAGCTCTACCCTTTAATTCAGTATATGGACAAATCAATAGTACCACTGGGAGCTTACTAAGAAGTTAAAAAAAAAAGAAAATTATTTTTCTCTATTGATATCTTATTGACCAAAAAAAGCAATATACCACAGAATGTAAATATCTTCTTAAAAGTATTAACATCAATTTAAAAAGACATTTAACTCTGAATTGGCTCATTGTATGTAATCTATACAATACTTACCTATGAAATAATGTTGACATGAAGTAGCAAATTTGTTGTACTTTGTTTTCATTTTTATAGGGTCCCTTTAATGACAATATTATTAAAAGATGGATTGCCTACCCATTTTTCAAATCTCAAAATGATTCTCTTTTGCTGGGTTGTTTTTTTAAAAACTTTTTAAATAGTTCTAAAAGGTACAAGTTTTTTGGTTTTTGATTTTTTTTCTTACTCAGGCGAATTGTATAGTGGGGAAGTCAGGGTAACTCTTCACCCAAATAGTGTACATTGCACCTAATAGGTAATTTTTGGTTATTTGTTACTTCCTACCCTCTACTTTTTTGAGTCTCCAATGTCCATTACACCACTCTGTATGGCTATGTATACCCATCATTTATTTCTCACTTGTAAGAACCTACAGTATTTACTTTTTTTGTTGTTTTTCCCTTCTTAAAACTTCACTTAGGATAATGGCTTCAAGTTCCACCCAAGTTGCCGCAAAAAGTGATTGGAGATTTTATTCTTTTTCTATGGCTGAGTGGTATCCCATGTGGTGAGTGTGTGTGTGCACATGCATGCGTGGGCATATATACCATATATATCCACAATCATGTTTTCTTTATCCACTGATCAGCTGATGGATACTTATGCTGATTCCATATATTTGCAATTATGAATTGTGCCATAATAAACAGTGATTCTTTGATGATTTTTTGCTTTGATGATTTGTCTAGTTTTGTTGGTCGAGTGTAGAAGTCCTCTACTATTATTATTTTGCTATTTTGCTATTATTTTGCTATTTATTCTACTAGACCTAAGACCTCTTGTCTTAGGTCTAGTAGAATCTGGGAACTCTGGTGTTAGGTACATGTATATACTTAGAATTATTACGTGTTCTTCTTGAATTGATCATTTTTATCATTATATAGTGAGCATCTTTGTTTTATACTGTTATTAATTTAAAATATGTTTTATCTGATACCAGAATAGGCACTCATTCTTGCTTTTTTGTTTCAGTTTACATGGAATATTTTTCCTCCCTTTGCTTTGAGTCTGTGAGAACCTTTCTAAATTAAATGATTTCTTGGATATAGTAGATATCTTGGTTGTGTTTTTCTATTTGTATCTTTTAAGTGGGGCATTTAGAACATTTCCTTCCAGTTTATATGTGAGATACTGTTCTAGTCATCACATTGTTACCTAGTTCCTTTGTCCTTGCTCCTGTGTTGCTGTTTTATAAGAGCAGTGAATTTTTATTTTTGAATGTTTTTGTACTGGTGAGTATTGGCTGTTCAGGACACTTTTGAGGATTTCTTGTTGGGAATGTCTAGTGAAGAAAATTCCCTTAGTGTTTTCTTGTCTGAGAAAGACTGTATTTCTGCTTCACTTATGGAACTTAGTTTTACAGGATACAAAATTCTTGGCTGATACTTAACTCTGTTTAAGAAGGCTCAATAAAGATGGAACTCCAATCACTTCTGAATTATGAGACTTCTACTGAGAAGTCTGCTATTTGTCTGATGGGTTTTCCTTTTTAAGTTACTTTATGCTTTTATCTCATAGCTTATTGGATTTTCTCTTTCACTTGTGTTTATCCAGTCTGATGATTATGTGCCTAGGTGTATGCTATTTGCAATGAATTTTCCAGGAGGTCAGTGAACTTCTAGTCTTTGGATGTCTAACTGTCTGTGAAGACCAGTTCCAACATTATTTTCACAAATAGGATTTTCATGATTTTTTCCCTTTCTTCTTCTCTCTCAGGGAGAAGATGTTTTGTACATTTCACATAGCCACATATTTCACAAATTGTATTCATTTATTTGAATTATTTTTTCTTTACTTTTGGCTGATTGGGTTATACAAAAAGGCTTGTCTTCCAGCTTTGAAAATCTTCTTCTTCGTCTGAGGGCCACAACACAATTGCACACCACACTCTCCCTGTGGTTCTGCACACATGGGCTCCCTTTCTGCTTGAGATCAGTTCTTATATCTTCCCTTCATGTCCCTAAATGGCACAATCAAGTCATAGGAATATGGGAAAGGCCTTCGAAGCCACTCCTAGACTCTCCTAGTCCAAGTGCCAACTCTGACCAATAGAGACAGACTGGTCCCAGCTGCCCAAGTCAGACTCAAGTTAGATACTTAGAGGTTCTCTGCAGTCTCTTGCTGACTCCATGACTGCCAGCCTTTTCATGGACTTGCCTGCCTGCCTTCTTAGCTGTAGTGGCTAAACTCAACTCTGGGTTACAATAAATGTTCCTGTTCACATTCCTGGCCCAGCAGCCTGGCAGTAGCTGCTTCTTGGCAGAGGCTGAGAGAAGTGGGGGAAGGGTACCTGATTAGTTCTTTGGACCAGTGTCCAGGATTTAGAAGCTTATAAAAACTCCATGTAAGCTGCCCACAGCATTCTGAAGGCCTATAGATATCAAAGAGCTTCTGTTTAGCCAAAACTACAGAGATTCCAGGTGGGAGTGGAACCACAGAGGTCTCTCGCTAACCTCTCCTGTAGGTCTTTGAGGGCAGTTCAAGGCACTCGCGTGACCCCCATGGGCAGTACATCTTCTAACTGCACCCTCACTGTCTCCCCTCACTTCTCAGATACATTTTTTCTTTCTGCCTCTGATGATCTATTTAAACTATTGGGTTTTCACTAAATCCTACTTGTTCTCTGGAGAAGAGGTACATGCCTTGCTGCCTCTTTCAGCCATCTTCCTTTCCCTCAAATTTCACAATGACTTTCACTGGGCAATATCTTAAATTTATTATTCATGAATGATAGAAATTGAAAAAAAGATACATTGTCAACCTTTAAGGAAGTCACATTCTAGTGATAAAGACTGACATTTAAACAAACTATTTCAATAAATATAGCAAGACTCATGAGAACAAAATATGCCGTAGGGTAAATGAAAGACAGTGAAAGATTTCTAAGCCAGCCTCAAGTGGGAAGGTTATAAAAGGAAAAAAATCTGTCAAGAAAAGATCCTAATAAGAGTCATTGAATTTTAAAAAGTAGGGGGGAAAGGACACAAAACATAAAAGATTTAGTCATATGTGTTGTCTTGTGAGAAAAAGGAAGGCTTAACACATTCACTGCCACACAAACATACACAAAAAAGAAAAATTTCCTTGAAGTCATGTTGTTTTACTACAAAAATACTATAAAAACTTCAAAAACAAAATGATCCTAAAATATACATCAATAAAAGTAACACAAAAACTTGAAATTTGGTAATGTGAAAAATTGTTGATAATTCACATGGAAGTTAATGTGTTAAGCATTTGGAATGACTTATAATCACTAAATTCCAGATAGTTCTGAATATTAAACATAGCTGCAGCTCACTTAAGGCCAGCACAATAACAGTTTAGTAATATTGTCTTTTTACAATTTAACAGTTTAATCATTTTGCTCAATTTTCTTGACTTGATCTTTACTGGTGTAGGTGGTGGTAGGTACCATTAATTTGTAAAATACATTACACAGCAACAACTTAACAGAATCAATAGTTATTGCATGTCCTGACTCATTCAATTCTTGATTAGATTAGCATTGCATATTTTTACATATATTAGAGGAGCATCAGGGACTTAAAATCATCAGAGCAAAGAAACAGAATTGAAAAATAGTAGTGTAAAGGCAACAGTGACAACTAGGAAAACAATTCTTTCAGTCACGTTCTAGTTATATTGCTAAAATATCACGAGTAAAGTATGTCATAATTAATAATAATAATTCAACAATGCCTTACAGTTTAGAGTGCTTGATTTTTAATCTACTTTCATAAATTAATCTTATGTAAGCTCCTCACTATCCTTTCAGATTTATAAAATTATAAAACATCTCCACTCTCTTGCTGATGTGAAAGTAATGTGCAGATTTAAGCACCTAAAAGTGTCAGGTGTTTTAAAATAATGTGTAGTTGAACCATGTTATTCTTTCCATAGGTTGAATTCCCATCATCAGCCGAGATAGAAAAGGGTGAATGCAGCTCAGGAAATTGCTTTAATTCAATATAGCTTAGTAAGAGGCGGGAGATCCATCCTTGCAACAAGGATTAACTGAGTACCTACATCAAGGCAAGAACTAAGCCATCTGCTTGAAATACAAGAATACAAAATATAGGAATGATCCCTCCAGGGGTTTACATACTATTTGGGGTAAAGTGGATAGTAAACATACATGGGAGAAATATTGAATGCTGTTAGAGCAGATAAAGCAGATCACAAAAAGAATTTTAATCCTTTTAAGGAGCTAAGATTTTACTCTAATAAGAAAATAAAGCTCTTTGAAGAATTTTAGCAGAGACATGACAAAACCATCTTTGTTTCTAGGAAGATCATCCAGGCTTTACAAGGAAAATGGATTAGTAGAAATAGTCTGAAAGCAAGTATGTTGGTGAAGAGGATTTTGATGTAATCCAGGTGAGAGATGTTCTCCAGCAGTTTAAAAATGGGAAAGGGAGGACATATTTTTAACATATCAAGGATGAAGAATCAATAGGATTTCCTTAACCTCCACAGAGTGGATGGTTATAAGGAAAGGGAGAGAGCCAGATGACCCCAGAGTGTCCAGTGTATGGAACTGAAGAGAAAATGATGTCATTAATTCCCTAAGAAAAGAGGGCACTTATACTTCTTGGTCCGTTCAATCAAAAATATGTTTAATTTTTGTGTATTTCTGTTACTTGACCCCCTGCACATACACACTTTGAGCTCAGGAGATTTTAAATGAATTTCAGTAACCTCAGAAGTTAGCAGTTGGTCAATAAGTGTGCACACAATGATGACAAAAAAAAAAAGTGAATGAATGAATGCACAGTTGCTATATTTTACTTTGAAATATAGTATATCCTTTCTGAGGGGAAGGAAAACATAGATGTGCTTGTATTGATTTTAGAGATGAGAATTCTGACATAAGATGAGCTGAAGTACTTGGCCAAGGTTACCTATCAGATGAACATGAAAATGGAGGCTGGGATACAGTTTCGGTCCCTCACACACCAAAGCTCTTTTTTCACTGTGGCAACCTACTTTTTACTTCCTGCTTTTTCAATATCCTACGCCTAATAAAGAAGTTTATATGAGTCATGGGGTTCCCATTTTCAAATTAACCAAAAAGATGTGTAAAAATGTCCCCTTAACAAGTTATTTGATATCATGGGACATCTCATAACCTACAAAATTACCATAAGTAATGAGGGCATGTAGCTGGTGAGTGATTCCATCAAACCGTTCCTAAGTTTTGCATGGCAAGTAAGAGATCACATGCAAAGAATGATTATATGCATTACAGGGTCAGTTTGACACATGCACACATACACATGCACACACATACATGCACACATGAACACTGAGGCAAAAATGCCCTCCTTCAATTTCAAAAATAAAGCACTTAACATTATGTTGTATGAATGTGGTTGGCAGAGAGAATAAAGGTGTTGCTCCTGTCTAATTAAACACCTAATTTAGAAGTTGTAGAGCGTTTTTCCTTTATAAAAGTTACTAAACAGGAACTATGTGTCAGGTATTGTACTAACTGGCTACAAAGGCAACTGAAACAAAGTTTAAATGCTCTAGGAGCCCAAAGAATAACACAGGATATGAAAGTAAAATCTCTTTTAAGGAGTTTTGATTGTACTCTAAAAACAAATATAATCCATGCAGTAATAAAGATAATGGTCAGGAAGGTGGATAATGGTCAGGAAAGACTCATAAAGGTGGCAATGTGAACTTTAGCCAAAACTATCATATTGTTATAAGAATAAACAATTCATAAAGATTATTGAGTCATATCGCCCATATTGAATAAGAGAATAGTAATAGTTGCTTTCAATATGTTATTAAAAAAGGTAGTGACAGTTTTTAGCGAATTTGAGACAGTTTCGGATGGTAGATGAGATCCTCCCAATCTCTTTGGAGGTGATTAGACTTTCTCAGGCAACTGCAGGAAGGGAAAATTCTGGGTAAAGGAAACAGTAGGGAAAAATCATAGTGTAAAATCACATAGTACAATGTAACACAGTAGAGGGCCCATCACTACTTATCCTCGACTTGGTTCCTAGCACTTTTTTATTGCCCTGGAAAACTGGGCAATGGGACATAGGAGGAAATATGAAATTTCTATCTTTTGTTTCCTATCTTGTACCCCGTAATTCATGGAGTATCTAAATTTAATGGGTATGATCAAGGAAAGACAAATATCTAAGCAGAAATTTATCTTCTATCTGAGCCTCAATTTACTCATTTTAAAGATTCACAGAAGTACTAAAAAATTGGGGGGATATAAACTTTGGTCAAAAACATACTACTGTTCTTTTGGTTGCTAGTTCATTCTCTGTCCATTCCAATCTTCCCTAAAGTTATATGCATTTTACAGAAGGTAATCAAAGCCAGATGTCAAGGACATTTGCAGATATATCTCTTTCTCAATTTTGTGAATTTTTTAGATTAGAACAGGAGAAATATTCAGTAGAAATATTTATTTATATAGTTGCCCTCTGACTTTTAAAACAATGTTGAAAAATGACAGTCAGTGAGTCTAGAATTACCCTGCAATTAATCTACAAAAGATCTAATGTCAATAACCTGAGATATAAAAGCAAATAAAGCAGGTTAGGAAATGATGCAGAAATATTGCAATATATAAATTGAAATATATTAATGTCATGATAATAATGAGCCCAGCCATTACCAGTTAAGGGATTTACCAATACCACTACCTGACAAGAATTGATACTTATAAAACCTATTTAGATGCATATGTATTTACTGTTTAAAAATATAGATGTATATAAAGTGCATACAGGTAGCATATGTATATAACACAGTATGAGAAGGGCGGGAGGCGGTGGTGGTGTTCCAGTAGGAGAATAGGAGACAGGGCTGAGACTACTGTAGGGACTTGAGGCTTGGGTGCAAGTGTTAGAGAAAACAACCTTTAATAGGAGAGGATGATAAACTGTAGGCAAGAACTGGCTTCCTCTGGTTTGTCAGCCATCTGTGCCATCTTATGTGAAATTTGGCTAAGAACAATATCATTTATGTTGTGGTTTCAAAATTTCTCCACCCTTGAAATTACCATGAGATAAACAATCTTACAAAGTATGAATATGTGAATGAGTCCCCATCTAGGAATTACTATTTTTTTTTCCAGGGAATTTCTTTTTATTTATTTATTTTTTTTTTATTAAATCATAACTGTATACATTGATATGATCATGGGGCATCATATACTCGCTTCATAGACCATTTGACACATTTTTATCACAATGGTTACTATTTAAATTCTTAGTATAAGCCAACCCTTTGGCCTTCCTTCCCTCAATTAGTAAAAGTACAAAATACCTACAACTACTTCCTCACATTGCAGCTGCTCTTTTCAAAACCTGCCCACTCTCTTTCAAGAAAGAGAGTATACTTTCGCTTTCAATTAAAAAAAATAATGACTGTGCCTTACTTAGCTATGTGATGCAAGAACTTAGTAAAACATTCACTTAGAAGCAAGTAACGGTGGGGAGAGTGACGTTTTTCTGAGTATACCTCATTGTATAGTTCCCATGTTCAGAACCAGGCTGAAGTTTCACATAGTTAAATAAATTAACGAGTAGAATCAATA
The DNA here is from genome assembly GCF_027406575.1 of Nycticebus coucang. Lineage (NCBI taxonomy): Eukaryota > Metazoa > Chordata > Mammalia > Primates > Lorisidae > Nycticebus > Nycticebus coucang. The sequence continues at coordinate 75,912,133 of NC_069793.1, forward strand.
GAGATGGGGAAATCTTAAAATGGCATACAAACATAAATAGTTAAGACTAATTTATTTAAAATAATCAGCCATATTAAAGGCGGTAAAAAATAAAAAGAAAGGAAAAATGATTGCGTTTTGAACCCAGTATTTTGACAGTTACCCGTAGCCTAAAGGCAAAAAGAACTGTAAGTAAATACCGAACTTCTGATAGTGAATTGTATCTCTCAATAGTGGACATAAGCAATTCTGAAACTGCTTTCTAAGTATTCTAGGAGTTAGCAAAGAAACAATATTCTGTATCAAGTTTAGTTAAAAGGGGGCGGCCCCTGTGGCTCAAAGCGGTAGGGCGCCAGCCCCTTATCCTGGATTCAAACCCAGCCACAGCCAAAAACTGTAAAAAAATAATAATAATAATAAATAAACTAACAGATGAAGGAATAATTCGAGTATATAAGCAATAAAAAAAAAAAGGCTCAAAGTTTAGTTAAAAGTTTCTTCTTGCTGGAGAAAGGAGTTGCATTATGCTAGGGGAAAGATAGAATGAACTCTGTGGTTTGGATTGGAATTGGAGCTTTCAGCATAGGTGTATTTTTAAAATATAGATATATATTTTAAATAGATAAGTACGTACATAGACAAATGCACAGAAATATGTGTGTATGTGTTGCGTGTTTGTGGGTGTGTATAAATATGTGTGTGTGTATATATATGTGTGTGACACCATACTTTGGTATGTGATGGACTCATTTTTATTATGCTATCTTTACTCCCAATTACTCTTAACAAATAGTGTTGTGTGTTTGTGAGTGTGTATATATATGTGTGTGTATACATATATACACACACATATATATACATATACACACACACACAAACGCACAACACATATGTGTGTGTATATATATGTATATGCCATATCTATTTGTTGAGAGTAATTGGAAGTAAAGATAGCATTATAAAAATGAGTCCATCACATACTGAAGTATGGTGTCTAACTTAAAATCTCTAAGAGACTCAGAAAACAAAACTTAAACAGGACTCCTGAATAAAGACCTAATTCTAAGGCTGAGGTGGGTGAGATTAGAAAAATACAAGATGAATCCAGTCTTCAAAAGAATGAGGGAAACATTCAGAAGACACAGAGAAGACACTTAGAAGCAAGTAACAGTGGGGAAGAGGGCTGGCGGGACAAATATGGGGCACTTTGAGCAACTCAAATTTGTATTATAATCCACAGGACAGAACATGAACTGATATAGATAAGTGAATAAATAAACAAGAAACAAGAGAATAATCTTTTTTGTATTATTATGCCAACTGCTAACAAAGAAAGATTGAGGAAATTAGAAAATGATCAATTAGCAAACATAATAGTAACATCTGATTCCATCATAAATTTTCACTGAATGTTAACACTAGTTAATTACAGTTAAAGTGTAAGCATACATTTACATAGTTTCAAAGTATATCCCTGTAAGTTACCAATTAATTTTTAAAGGAAAAAAATATATAGGATGTCCATAAAGTTCATGGGCAATTGGCTATTGTTTAACTATTTTAAATTGCACATGAACTTTATGTCCATGCTGTGTAAAGGAGAAATCTAACAGATATCACAATAAATCAGTGATCACAGTTAAATTCACAAAAAAAAATGAGACAAACATGTACTTGTTATTATAATGCAGTGAGAAGAACGAAATATCACTTCTGTGGCATTTCTATAAAAGAAAAGTATAACCAACAACTAATCATAAGAAAATACAGACAAGCCCAACTGTGGTCCATTCTACAAAATAAGTATCATGGTATTATTCAAAAATGTCAAGGTCATACCACACAAAAAATTCCATATTAAAGGATACTAAAGTTTTGTGATAAATTTCAATATGTGATCCTAGATTAAACAGGACAAAAATGTATAAATATGAACACACACATAACATACAAACATGTGTAGGGAACATTTTTGTAATAATTGCTGAAATATAAATTAGGCCTGTGACATCAATTTTAGCTTCTTGATTTTATTATGGTTATATAAAGCCATAGTCTTATTTTTAAGAAACACATGCTAAAAAATTTATGGGTAAAGGGCCATCATTTGTGTAAGTTGTTCTCAAACAGTCCAGAAAAACTATTATGTGTATGTACAATTTAAATATGTGTACTAATATATATGAATGTGTGCATAAGTAAGTAACACATATATAATGACAGAGAAAAATATTCTAAAGCATAACAGTAAAATGTTAATTCCAAAATCTTGTCAAAGAATGTAAGTTTATTTATTATATTATCCTTGCAAATTTTCTGTAAGTCTTAAATTATTCCAAAATCAAAATTTATTTATTTTATTTATTTATTTTTGTTGTTGCTTGAAACTGCGTCTCACTATATCTCCCTCAGTAGAGTGCTGTGGCGTCACAGCTTACTCTTGGGCTTAAGTGATTCTCTGGCCTCTGCCTCCCAAGTAGCTGGGACTACAGGTGCATGCCACAACGCCTGACCTGGGCCAGGTTTGAACCAGCCTTAGAGTATGTGGCTGGTGCCCTACCCACTGAGCTACCGGCACCACCCAAAATCAAAATTTAAAACCATGGAAAAATGTTTCGCAGCATTAGTCATTAGAAAACTGCATAATAAAGCCACAATCAGATGCCACAGAACACATTAGAACATCCAAAATTTTTTAAAGAAAGTGATGATTTCAAACGATGGTGGACACGCCATACACCTAGAATGTTAATACCTCCTGCAGGCACTGAGGCCGGGCGTGAGACACTCTCCTGAGCAATGCAGTACATGGATCTAGAGAGGCCAAATCAGTACAATGAAAAATTACTAGTTAGGCAGCTCATTCAAACACATTTTCCATCTAAATGAACTACACCAAGAAGGAGTGGTCTCAAATAGTTCACTATAACTCAGTGCTTGAGAGACAGCTGGATCTATCCTCTGGGATGGGAGATAGGCTGCATATAAGTATGTATGGTGTTCTCATTGCTATGTTCCTTGCCCAGGAGGAAGCCATGCAAAACAAACATCTCTCCTGTAATGAATGGGATTTTCTCCATGAAAGATAGCAGTTTCACCACAGAGTTTCTCAGATAGGGCTTGTGACTCCTGTCTCTTCCTCCAGCTTTCACTCTTCCTGGTGGATCAAGTACTAGAGCTGCCCAAGGAACTGTGCCATATTCATCACTGACTTTCCATTCAGAATTGCCATGACAGATCACAGAGATGCAGGATGAAGAAACAAATTCCTCTTGAATCTGGCAAATCCAACAGTGGTGGAATGAAAAACAGTAGTAATAGGAGACAACTGGATTTGGACAATGCCTTGACCACTTCAACTATTTTGGAGGATGCCAGACGGGAGTCCTCCACCTTCTCAACACGGGCAGTGGCTCTGGAGGATTCCCAGCTGCATAAAGGCAACATTTCCCACGGGTGGGATTCAGTTTCAGTTTCAGTTACAGCCATCACCTAACAAGAAGGACAAGAGACATTTCTGTAACTTGGAGGTAGAAAAATGCTCCACTATTTTCTAACATGAAGGTAGAAACATAATGTTCCATTTCTTTGACAGACAAGCAGAGGTACAGTCTGAGACCCTGACTCTTCAGGATGTGGCCTTGTGAGAACACTATGGTAGTTATGAGTGGTTGTAATGGTAAGCCTGGGGCAGATCTTTCACTGGACTTCGTGGCCTCTGGTATCAGCAGAGAAGGAGACATGCACAGAATTGTGCTGTCAACAGTTAACAATTATCGGGCCTTACCTTTTAACGTGGCATTTAGACCATGCAGTGTTCTAATCAAGTCGTATTCCTCCTTTTGTGTTGACTTGGGTTTTTTTCATACACCATGCTGCTGCTTTTACAGAAAATGAGGCAGAATAAGTGGTCGGTCACCCCACCAAAGAAAAAATTGCAGAAAAAGGAAAATTTCTGAAATTTAGCAATTCTCCTCTGACATTTATTCATAGATTCCTTTTGTCAGTAAAAGAGTTAAGTGATGTTACTACTACATCATTTGTGGCCTTCCAAAAGTATTCGATTTTTTTTAATATGAAACATAAATGTATAAAATTTATTTATTATTAAAAGCATTTATTATTGAGTTCATTATCAAAAATATATAATTCTCAAACAATTCTAGAAAGTAGAAAATTGTTTTTCTCCAATTAAGATACATGTATGTTCTCATTGCTGAAACAGAAGCCTGGTACACTAGAATGAGCACTTACATTCTTCCATTTTCAGTATTCTTATTCAAATTGAGAGCAAGAGAGACACAAAAATACCATGATGTGCATAACAATACCTTACAAAACCAAAAAGAGGAATTAGCTTGCTTGATCACAGAAGTTATTGATGCAACTACAAAAAGAACACTCTCCTGTCCTTAATATGAGTAATCTAAAACATACTGCCTTACCTTATAGTCACAAAGCAAGTAATAAAATATTACAAGAAATAATAGCTTTGAATTCAATTAGAAGGATTCTTTGTCATTTAATAATTTCTTCAAATAGAAAAATCAGTGAAACCATCACAAATCTTATTCATTTTCAGAGAGGCTAAGAAATCCTTGTAAGTCTTCTGCTGACAGTGTTTAGAGGAGTCTCTTAGGAGGAAATCAATGAAATATGTATCTACAAAGGATTGTTTTACAAATCATGTCACTTCCTTAGAACAGAAATTTCCTGCCAGATTTTATTATCATAAATTGGTATGTGTCTTTGCTGATTTGGATTTACAGTGAGTCTCCTCACATAGAATTAAAGTCACAACAAGCTTAAAAGAAAAGTTTATTTTCCATGTCAACTCTCATTTATTAACACTTCCATTGAGGCATTGTTCTGGGTACTTTTATCTAGATAAAGCGTACATAAGTACTCTATGTAGAAGTAATTAATTCATTTATTTACTCAATTAATAACCAGCAATTGATTAAGAACTGCCCTGACACTGACCAATGCATTGCAGATGCCGAGATTATGTTCACTTAGCTGTCAGGAAATAATACTCTTAAAGGGAAAGCAGACAAAGAAACAGATTATCTCAAAAAAAAGAAAAAAGCATCAAGATAAGATTTCTCAGGAGAAGGGCACTCAGAATGCTGCAAGAGCTCACAAGAATAGGATCTAAACAACGTGCAGGGGGCTGCCAAGAAAGGCTTCCTGAGCTAAGTGATACGAAATAGGTAAGAGTTATTGGGCAGGTGGAAAAGGAATATTTAGAAAAGGGGTAAAGGTGAGATTATTAAAGTCAAAGGGTACAAGAAATTATGTTTATACTCATTTTTCATCTGAGTAAGCTTAATCTCACAGAAGTAAATAAACTTTCTCAAGGTCACACGGTGATTATATGTCAACTGCTAGTAAAATTGTGTAAGTTTACACACTATTCCAAAGTATTAGTTTTGCTGTCATTAATCATCAAATGGGGCTATTTTTGTATCAGTATATTACTTTTACATCCACTAAGTTTCTAAGTGGAGAGGAATTTTGCAACATTCTCCTTAAAATGGTCCATAGTCTATAGTACAATCGTATTCTTTTTTTCTGCATTCTGTGGACCAGCAAGAATGGAAATAAAGATCGAACCAGTGGCCGGATGGGGGCTCAGATCTGTAATCCTAGTACTCTGGGAGGCTGAAGAGGGTGGCTCACTTGAGCTCAGGAGTTCAAGATCAGCCTAGCAAAAGCGAGACCCCATCTTTAAAAAAAATAGCCAACTTGTGGTGGGCACCTATAGTCCTAGCTGGTTGGGAGGCTGAGGCAAGAAGATCACTTGAGCCCAAGAGTTTGAGGTTGCTGTGAGCTATGACACCATAGCACTCTACCAAGGGTGACAAAGTGAGACCCTGTCTCAAAAAAACAAAAACAAACGAACAAAAAAGATGATACCAATTCATTATTCAAGTCACTCCATTAGGAAGAAAGAAGTGAAACATCTCTTTCCAGGAGGTGCTGTACATGTAGCCAAGAGCAAGAACTGTGTTTAATGTTCCCAGAAAAAAATGAAGCATACATATTTATTTATAGGAGTAAATATCCAAAACTGTTGGATAAAGTACTTCACTTCAAAGCAGAATTCTTACGCTATCTTCCCAAACACTTACTCTACTTTTTCTGAATTCTCTTTTATAGAAAATATCAAAATTCTCCCTCCGGTCATCCCGATTTAGCCATGCCCATCCCCACAGTAGCATGAGATGATCGGTAAGGTAATTCTTCCCTCCTATCAACACATGTAAATGTACACACACACACATACACACAAAATCTTTGTCTAGTTTTTTTCTCTGCGTGGCATAAAACATTAAATAAATGCTTTGGATTACAAAGAGCTGTGTGATCTGGTCCTTTCCTCTCTCTCCAAACTTACCTCAGGCTCACGTCTTAGTTTCTCAGAGATATCAAATTTTAATGCCCTTTAGGGTTTTTAAAAATGGTGCTTCTTTTAGTTCATAACACGCTGACCCCCACGTAGTCTGCAAGTATCAGCTTACATACTCAGAGAAGCTTCTCCTAACAACCTAATGTTAGGTTCTCCCTCTTATTCTATTTCAAATAATACTCTTTTTTTTTTTTTTTAGAAATGTGAAAGATCTCTACAAAGAGAACTATGAAACTTCAAGAAAAGAAATAGCTGAAGATGTTAACAAATGGAAAAACATACCATGCTCATGGCTGGGAAGAATCAACATTGTTAAAATGTCTATACTACCCAAAGCAATATATAATTTTAATGCAATTCCTATTAAAGCTCCATTGCCATATTTTAAAGATCTTGAAAAAATAATTCTTCGTTTTATATGGAATCAGAAAAAACCTCGAATAGCCAAAACATTACTCAGCAATAAAAACACAACAGTAGGAATCACGCTACCAGACCTGAGACTGCACTATAAATTGATAGTAATAAAAACAGCATGGTATTGGCACAAAAACAGAGAAGTAGATGTCTGGAACAGAATAGAGAACCAAGAGATGAATCTAGCTATTTACCATTATTTGATCTTTGACAAGCCAATTAAAAACATTCAGTGGAGAAAAGATTCTCTATTTAACAAATGGTGTTGGGTGAACTGGCTGGCAACATGTAGAAGATTGAAACTGGACACACACCTTTCACCATTAACTAAGATAGACTCTCACTGGATAAAAGATTTAAACTTAAGACATGAAACTATAAAAATACTTGAAAAAAGTGAAGGGAAAACTCTTGAAGGAATTGGCCTGGGTGAATATTTTATGAGGAGGACTCCCCAGGCAATTGGAGCAGTATGAAAAATACACTACTGGGACCTGATCAAACTAAAAATCTTCTGCACAGCCAAGAACATAGTAAGTAAAGCAAGTAGACAGCCCTCAGAATGGGAGAAAATATTTGCAGGTTATACCTCTGATAAAGGTTTAATAACCAGAATCCACAGAGAACTCAAAGGTATTAGTAAGAAAAGAACACGTGATCCCATCTCAGAATGGGCAAGGGACTTGAAGGGAAACTTCTCTAAAGAAGACAGATGCATGATCTACAAACACATGAAAAAAAGCTCATCATCCTTAATCATCAGAGAAATGCAAATCAAAACTACTTTGAGATATCACTCAACCCAGTAAGAGTAGCCCACATAACAAAATCCCAAAATCAGAAATGTTGGCATGGATGTGGAGAAAAGAACACACTTCTACACTGCTGGTGGGAATGCACATTAATATGTTCCTTCTGGAAGGATGTTTGGAGAATACTTAGAGACCTAAAAATAGACCTGCTATTTGATCCTATAATTCCTTTACTAGGTTTATACCCAGAAGACCACAAATCACAATATATAACAAAGACATCTGCACCAGAATGTTTATTGCAGCCCAATTCATAATTTCTAAGTCATGGAAGAAGCCCAAGTGCCCATCCACCCATGAAGGTACTTGTAAATTGTGGTACATGTATACCATGGAATATTATGCAGCCTTAAAGAAAGATGGAGACTTTACCTCTTTCATGTTTACATGGATGGAGCTGGAACATATTCTTCTTAGCAAAGTATCTCAGGAATGGAAGAAAAAGTATCCAATGTACTCAGCCCTACTATGAAGCTAAATTATAGCTTTCACATGAAGGCTATAACCCAACTATAGCACAAGACTATGAGGAAAGGGCCAAGGAAGGGGAAGGGAGGGGGGAAGTTAGGGTGGAGGGAGGGTAATGGGTGGGGCCACACCTTGGTTCATCTTAGAATGGGTACAGGCGAAACTTACTAAAGGCAGAATACAAATGTCTACATATAATAACTACCCAATGTACTCACCCTTATTATAAAACTAATGTAGGACCTTCACATGAAAGCTATAACCCAGTTACAACCTAAGAATAGGGAGAAGGGGGAAAGGGAGGGGGGGAGGTAGGTGGAGGGAGGGGGATTAATGGGATTACACCTGAGGTGCATCTTAACAAGGGTATATGTGAATCTTAGTAAATGTGGAATATAAAGGTCTTAGCAAAATAACTAAGAAAATGCCAGGAAAGCTATGTTAACTAGTGTGATGAAAATGTGTCAAACGGTCTATGAACCAAGTGTTTGGTGCCCCGTGATCATACTAATGTACACAGCTATGATTTAATAAAAATAAAATAAAATAAAGAAAATTCCATGAAGGCTACGTTGAACAGTTTGATGAAAATATTTCAGATTGTATATGAAACCAGCACATTGTACCCCTTGATTGCACTAATGTACACAGCTATGATTTAACAATAAAAAAGAAAGAAACTTATATATTTCTTTATATTTCTATATAAACTTATATATAACCTATTATTTTAAAGGTATGTGTCTCTTATAACCTTAGTGAGGGCAGGAAGAGTAATTGTCGGGTTCACCATAGTTTTATCTACCTAATTTGTAATGTCCAGTAAAAAATAAAGTATGAGTTCTTTATTCAAAAATATTAAGAATTTCATAATGGGAAAAACATCACACTGAACCAAGAGAAGCTTTCTGAGAACTGGATAATACAGGTTACACACGTACATGAAGGTGGCCCTGTCATCACTGCATACGTAGTGTCTATCCAAACAGCTGGTAAAGAAGATTCAATAAATATTTAACATAATGAATGAAATACTAAGAGATGATATATACTGGCATGTTTTCAGACTTGGATGCAGATAACTAATTCAGAATAATCTCAAAGAACATATTTGAAGAAGAATGGTGAGAGGACATAAGGCATAGTGAGCCAATGAGAAAAGAGAATACAATATATGTAGCCAGAGGTACAATACTCACTTTAAAGTTTTCTTTGGAGTCTTTTTCTCTATTTAAAAAGCTCAGAAAAAGACTCACAGTAAGTGAAATAAGAGTTGACTCTTGAGAATGGAAGAAATTTACTGCATAGAATACACATACATAAAATATTTTAGACACAAAATGTTTTCACAAGTATTATTTCATCTTACCCTTCTAGCAATTGTGAGAGAGAGATTTTATTCCTCATTATTTGTGTTAAAGAAAACTTATCTCAGAGAGTTCAGATAAGCATATTGCATAAGCATAAGCATATTGCCACATAAGCATATTGCATAAACATAAGCATAAGCATATTGTCACTTAATTTCCCAAAGTGAGTTATTGTGAATCTGGAACACTACCAGCTGACCTGTGCCTTGGGGGAATTCGCACTGTGAAATGCCTTTCTCCTGCAATTCTTCCGACCCGGCATTGGAAGTTGGGACTGACAGAGGCTGGCAGTGCTGCCAGGGTGGGTGATGACTGTGTGTCAGGAGTGCACATGTGTCCCCAGACCAATTTTTTCCCCTTTGGAGTTCTCTCTGATCTCCTATATCCACCTTCATGTGTAAATTCAAACCAGCTCTGAGAATTCAAAAATTGACAAAGTGACTTTAAAAAATGATCAAGAATTAACACAATGCTTTTTGATCCAGAAATCCATTCCCCTGAGATATACTGTAAGGAAATGATTCAACAATAAAAAATAAAATTAGATTTCTTGTTAACTTAAATATTATATATAAGTGTAAAGAGAAATATTTTATCACATTCAAATCCATCCACTATGATAGTATGGGACTTTTAACATGAATTGGCTAATTGAGTGAGAAATTCAAGTGAATGAATGGGAGTTAAGGAAGAGAAATGAATAAATTATAACATAGTAAGATCTAAAAGAACTGTCCTTCAAATGTGATTTAAACCCTCATATTTTAGAAGCAACTGCTTGTTACATGTGGAAATTCCTGGGTGCCACCCAATAATCTTCTGACTCCTGATGGTGGTTTAGCTTCCTGTGTTTTAAAGGCTGGTGTCTCACCAGTTTGTCTTCTAACTGTAGTATTACCTCTGTTGCTTATGGCAACATAGGATTGTTAGAGCAGTAGTCAGTGTTTCCTGATCCTGATCATCTGTTACCACAGGCATGCAAGGTGGTCACCTTGCTGCCTCTGCAGACTCTGGGCCACACATCTGTCAGTATCCTGGGAGTGGCTGCATTTGTCTTCTCCAAAAATCCAGTTGGTTCATCTTATCAATGTTCTTTATTGCCTCTAATCAGTACTATGAGGAGTACTGTCCTGAATTTTTATTATACCTTATCAAAAGTGGGAAAAACATTCCTTGCTAAAATAGGACCACTCTTCTTACTCTTCTGTGAAACTCTTGCCTATTTCCCAATTGGTGTTAGTATGTGAAAGGCAGAGACATGGTCAACATTGAAAAAAAAAAACATATTCTATATAGAAATGCAATAAAGAGTTCAAGAGAAGAAAACATTGAAAGGTTTTTATTAGAGACTTCAAGAGAAGACATAATTGAAGGATTTTTCTATACCATAATATATGATTGATATTTCTAAAATGACCAAAAAAGCCAAATTATTATTATATACTGCATAATCTGAGGGAGATTTGCATTTGTGCTCAATGTCAATCAGGCACAGTAATAGTTCTTGATTGGTCATGGAAGCTAGAATTTACAGGTGGCCTATGAATGACGGATAGTTGGATGATGGCTGGATAATGAAGCATCATGAATAATGATGTAACATTCATTGAATAAGTAGTGGAATTTCTAAGTAATTGAATATGCAAATTGTTCTATGTTGTTTTAAACAAATAGATTCTAAAGAGCTATGACTTCATGAGAAGTGTAAGTTTTGCAACTTTTTCATCATGGCAGAAGAGATGATATTAGTCTGAGTTAACACATTTAACAATAAAGAACAAAAGAGATGAGTCCTAGACCTACAAAGGAAGAGTTGGTGCCTAGACACTATGAATAATCTTCAAATACATTGATTAGACAATAAAATATATGAGTACCTTTCCTCTGCACATTCCTTATTTAATCTTCATTGATAAATCATAATGCCCTTTTGAACTCATAATTTTGCATTATATTTAAATCTAATTGTTTATATTTATATAAATAGTCCTCACAAATATGCAAATGTATAAATGCATATATGTATACATTTATATATGTATATATGTATATACGAAGTCAGGCAATTAAATTCATGATCTTGCCACAATGCACTTGGCAGCACCATACAAACAACTTCGTAAAGTTCCATAACCATGGTATTTCACTGTCTCACAGCTGTGTTTGTGTTAACACGTGCAGTCAGTGTCTTGCTGAGTGGAGTTCATTATTGTTGCATGTTCTTGTGTGCCATCATGAGAATGTCAAAGTTTGAATTAGAGCAATGAATAAACATTATATTTCTTTTTAAACTTGGCAAGAGTGTAACTGGAATCAGGGACATATTTGTTAAATTTATGAGGATAATGCCATTAAGAAAACAGCAATGTACAAATGGATTGAATTTTTTTCTGAGGAGAGAGAAAATGTCACTGATAAAGAGAGGTTAGAATAGTCAGTAATGAGCAGCACTGATGAAACACTGCAAAAATCCATCAAATTGTGCATCAAAATTGTTGGCCAACTGTGAGAAGCATAGCAGACCAAGTAATATTGATAGAATAACAGTAAAATTTTAACTTAAAATATTGGCATGAGGAAGGTGTGTACAAAAATGGTCCCAAAGGAGCTCACTGGTGAACAAAAGCAACGAGTTAACACAGTGCTGTCTGTAAGGGAGTTTTTAGCCAGTAAACAAATGACTGCATTGGAACACCCTTCCTTCTCTCCTGATCTACACCCCAGTGACTTTTTTCTTTACCTGAAGATAAAGGAAATATCGGAAGGAAGACATTTTGATGATATTCAGGACATCAAGGATAACATAAGGACAGTTTTGATGGTCATTCTAGAAAAAGAGTTTCAAAATTGCTTTGGAGAGTGGACTAGGAGCTAGCACTGTGCATAGCTTCCCAATGGGAGTATTTTGAAAGTGACCATAGTAATATTTACCAAGGAGGCATGTTCCACTCTTTCTAGGATTAGTTCGCAAACTTGATTATCAGATCTCATATATATAAATATATATATGTACATATATACATACACACACACACACACACACACCAGGGCCACACATACCCTTACCTAGGAGGTTTAAATCCAACTCTTACAGAAAAGCTATCATATTCTTACAATCTATACAACAGAAATGCAGAAAATAACAACAACAACAAAAAAACAGCAAAGGAGAAGATAATGCATTTAACTTTTGCATGCCTCAGGAAGCTATGTTCTCAGTGAAAAGGGTGAAATCAAACATAATATTTACTGAACAATAAACATAAAATGTTTTGTAAGGAACATTAAATTATCTTTTACCATAAAACTGTATTTAATATCACAGAAGATAAATCTTAGACTTAAAAATAGGAGGCAGATTTAATAGATGCACCCAACTGTGTGGACAAATACAACACATAGTTACAGTTATTAATCTGTTAGTTTGGACCAATGCTCCACAGAATAAAAGTTAAATGGAAGTACAGTTCCTACTTGCAGATTTGTTCTGTCCATCACATGATATTTGAGTAGCATTTCAGAACCCACTATTTAGTGATCAGGTGTTAAGTTTATTCTTTGAGTACCATTGTGTGGCTATGCACATGTTAAATCAATTGTCAAATGCTAGTAGTAAAAGTAGTAGATCTGAATGATGGCACAAAGACTTGTGCCTTTGTAGGCTTGAGACTTTCATGTAAGAATTTTCAATACTCATAGTCTAAGCCATTTTTTTCTACTCTTTAACATCGCTAATCTTCAAAATCATACTTTGTAAGGACTCTGAAATACAAACATAAGTAAACCTTGGTGATAAAATATTGAATCACAGGTATTATGTTGGATCATTTTCCCATCTTAAAATCCCAGAGGACACAAGAGGCTTATTTGATGCCTACAAAACTGATAAACTGGTACAGAATTTATCAAAATAACATTTACAAGTTTTATTTTCCATTTCAATGTTATCTATTCCTTGTTTCATGAAAATGTATCTTGATGTTTTTGGATGCCTTTCAAAGAGACTTCTGAGAGCTCCATAATCCATCCCATCTTAGTTCCTATGGGAATAGCACATTATTATGGTATTGCTGCCAGTCATCAACTCCTGTCTTCTTCCCCCATACAGAGAAAGTTGTTTTCCTTCACATTCTTCAAGCTTCAGTTCTCCTCCCTGCTATTTCTGTTCTTTTCAAAGGAAGATATTATGAACTAATCTGCAAGAACCAAAAGCTTTGATTGTTCTCATTGGTAAAACATGGAGAGAAATAGAGAAAATGTAGGCTAATTCTTCCTGTCTTTCTAAAACAGGAAGAAAAACCATAAATGAATATCTGTCTTTTATTTTTTTAATTTTATTTGTTTTTTTTAAATGGGAACAATATTTTCTTTTTTTTTATTAAATGATAGCTGTGTATATTGATATGATCATGGGGCATCATACATTAGCTTCATAGACTGTTTGGCACATTTTCATCACACTGGTTAACATAGCCTTCCTGACATTTTCGTAGTCACTGTGCTAAGACATTTACATTCCACATTTACTAAGTTTCATATATACCCTTGTAAGATCCCATTCATAAACAACTAGCTGAGATGTCAAAATCGAATTCAGAATTTGGATTGCAGACAAGATTAATAAAGTGGAATTAGGAATTCGAGGAGAAATTCAAAAGTTGTCTGAAGAATTTAATGAATTTAAAGACAAAACCACCAAAGACTTAGACACATTGAAGCAAGAATTTGCAGCCCTCGAAGATATGAAAAATACAGTAGAATCCCTCAGCAACAGAATGGAGCAAGCAGAAGAAAGGATTTCTGACATTGAAGATAAAGCCTTTGAACGCTCCCAAACTCTCAAAGAGAAAGAGAAATGGAGAGCAAAAAAGGATCATTCTCTCAGAGAGCTCTGGGATAACTTGAAGAAGGCTAATATCCGAATCATTGGAATTCCTGAAACAGATGAATTGGCCTCACTGGACACAGTGGCCCTTCTGCATGAAATTATGAAAGAGAATTTTCCAGACACGCCTAGAAATTCTGAAATTCAGATAGCAGACAGCTTCAGAACCCCAGCATGACTCAACCTCAATAAGACATCCCCCAGGCATATCATAATTAACTTCACTAAAGTTAATATGAAGGAGAAAATTCTCAAAGCTGTTTTTTAAAGAGCTGGAAACCAATCAGATAATTTTCATCTCTGTTTCTCTCATCCTAAACATTTACTCAAACACCAAATCTCACAGTTTCCACATCCTCCAAGTGTCCCAATTTCTCCCCAGCCTCCTTATCAACATTGATCACAGGTTAGATCTGCCATCAATTCTCAGGTGGGTAAGTGCCACAGCCTGGGAAGTTGATCCTTGCTCCACTGCTGCTATTCTCAGACCTTGTCTCTACATACTGTGTTTCCCTGAAAATAAAACATCCTCTGAAAATAAGACAGCTTTCCTTCTGGGTGAAATATAAGGCATCCCCCCGAAAATAAGGCCCCCCCAGGCTCTGACTTGGAATGAAAATTAATTTGCTTTAAACTGGTTGCTAGGGCCACCTCGACTGGTGTCTAGCAACCAGTGACGTTACACAGAGTCCTGACATCACTGCTGTGTGGAGGCAGAGCGGAGGTCAGAGTGAGCGGTGAGCACAGGGTGGGAGAGAGGAGGAGACTTTCGCAGATGTGTGTAGAAGAACAGGAGGATCAGAGCAGACGGGACAGGGTGAAGGTGGTGAGTGCGGTCTGTCTCTGGTGACACTGCCTCATGCTCACGGCCGCCCTCATGATGACTGAAGGTTCTCAGTCAGTGGCAAACCCTGCTCCAGCCCAGGTCCAGGCCCCAGCCAGCCCAGTGACAGTCCCCAGTCAGGGCCCAGGGGGGGAAAGTCTGATAAAGGGGTGTGGGGGGGATGTCTGGTGAAGGTGTTCAGTGGCACATAATGGGGGGAGGGTATCACTTAAAATGACACAGGTGGATCAGAGGGGGCAATCAAAATGACACAGGAGGATCAGAGGAGACAATCAAAATGACACAGGAGGATCAAAAGGGGTTACTAAAATGGTAATCCCCCCTCTGATTCTCCTGTGCCATTTTGATTCCCCCCGCTGATCCTCCCTGTGTCATTTTAAGTGATCCCCCTCCCACCACCCTGATACCCCAGTTGCTTTTTTTTTTACCCCTAGAAATGAGTGCAGAAAGAAAAAGCTACTCTGTGGAGTACAAGAAAGGAATTGTGGAAGACTCTTGGGGCCAAAATCTTACTGCTTTCTGTAAAGAGATGTTGAGTATCCAATTGGTCCGAAAATGTTGAGCAGAGTATGGTAACTTCATTGAACAAGTGGACAAGGGAAATGCTAAAAAGCACAAGTGTGGATCAGGTCAGCAACCATTATTTTCCGAGCTGGAAGACCTGACCTGTGAATGGGTTGTTGACAGGAGAGCAAAGTCTTTGGTTGTGAATAGGTCTCAGATTCAAGAATTTGCCCTTGCAATGGCACTACATTTTGACATAGCCCCCAAAGACTTCAAAGCATCACAACATTGGCTGGATAATTTCCTTCAGCTACGGGAACTGTCTTTAAGAAGATCCACAACATTGTTTAGGCTGGAAGATACTCAAGTTATTAAGTGAGCACTTGCATTCAAGTCCTTTATTGATGATGCTGACTTCTCTAAATACAATCTTTCCAATATGATTGCTATGGATGAAACCGCAGGGTTTATGGGCCAATCATCTCAAACAACAATTGAACAGCGGGGTGCCTCCTTAGTGTACATTCCCTCTGCTGCTTACGAAAGTGCACGTGTTTCCTGTATTTTGGCAATTCGTCTGGATGGCACTAAAATCCCACCTTTAATCATTTCTAAGGGCAAGAAGGAAAATATTGAACGTGTTTTGGGCATTTTTATTCTTGAAACTGAAAAAGCCTGGGCCACACAAGCAGTTATAAGGAAGTGGGTCCATTTAATGCTGCCGCTTGTTATGCAAAGGAGCCAAAGAGGTCTGCTAGTCTGGGATGCAGCCAGCACTCACTGCGCTAAAGACATGAAGACATTTCTTCACGAAAGAAAAATAGATCAAATAATGATTCCCACAGGAATGACGGCCTATCTCCAGACTCTTGATATTGCAATAAACAAGCCAATTTGTGCATGGACAATTTGCGCATGGACATTAATGACTACATTGAAAATAGAATGGAGAGAAATCAGCGTGGAAACTTTGTGAAACCTAAACTGCAAGAAGTTGTGACTTGGGTGAAGAATTCATGGGAGAAAATCACTGACAGTTGCATTGCAAATGCACTGTGAGCAGGCTACCTTGACAAGAAGTACTCATTTAAGGACAGTGCTATTGCTAAACATGAGAGATTTGGTCCACTGATTCTGAAAGAAATGGAGTCACAAGAAATTCACCAGGAAATTCAGGGATTGGATTGTTATGATGATGTTCCAGAAGATGATGACATGATTGTCATTGAATAAATGAGTAAATTCTTGATACTGTAGGATTCACAGTTTGTCTGGTTTGTGTTGACAACTACTGTACTGCCGTATCTTATACAGGTAATAAATTTCCTTTATTTTCATTTAACAATAAATGTGTACCATATTCTTCTTCATGGAAAAATAAGCCATCCCCTGAAAATAAGACCTAGCACATCTTTGGGAGCAAAAATTAATATAAGACACTGTCTTATTTTGGGGGAAACAGGGTAGCAATGAAAGAAATTTCTACAAAAAATACAAATCTGCATACATTGGTGACCTGCTTAAAAACCTTTACTCCTTGTCTTTCAAATGAAGTCTCATGGCTTTAACATTATTATTATCATTATTTCTTCAAAATAGAATGAGAGCACAATTTTTTTTTTCTTACATGGGTTGCTTTTGTAATGCTTGAGAAAGGACTAAAAGTGTGTCCCATCACCCAAACAGTGTCCATTGTACTCATAGATAGATTTTTGCTCATACCCTCAATCCTTCTTGCTGGATTTCCACCAACTTCTGCTTACCTCTGTATACATATGTGTTCATCGGTTAGTTCCATTTTTAAAGTGGGTATGTGTGATGGATGTTTTTCCATTATTTAGATACTTTTCTTAAAATAATGGTCTTCACTTCTATCCAAATTGTTGCAAAAGGCATTGATTTGTCCTTATTTATGGCCGAGTAGTAGTCCATGGTATACATATATTACATTTTGTTAATCCACTCATGAATCAATAGGGACTGGGTTGATTTCACAACTTTGTAATAGTGAATTGTGCTGCAATAAATATTCTAGTGCAGGTGTATTTTTGATAAAATGACTTATTTTTCTGTGGTTAAAAACCCAGTAGTGAGATTGCTAGCTCAAACAACATGTCTACTTTTAGTTATTTGAGGAATCACCATATGTATTTCCATAGAAGTTGTATCAATTTGCAGTCCCATTAACAGTGTATAAGTGTTCCTGTTCTTTTCTCTCTGATTTCATACCAGCATCTATAGCACTTGAACATTTTAATAACATTCATTTTAACAGGAGTAAGATATGTTGTTGTGGTTTCCATTTGCCTGATGATTAATGACATTGATTTTTTTTTTCTTTGAAGTTTTTGTTTGGCTGGGGCTGGGCTTGAACCCACCACCTCTGGCATATGGGGTAGGGACCCTACTTCTTTGAGCCACAGGTGCCATCCCATGTTGATATTTTTGATGTGTTTATTGGCCATTTATCTATCTTCTTTTGAAAATCTCTCTTTCATGTCATTTATCCACTTTTTAATTTTTTTAACTTTTTTCTTACTGATTTTATTGAATTTCTTTTTTTGTAGATTCTAGTAATTACTCATTTCTTGGTCAAATAGCTTGTTAATATTTTCTCCCATTTTGCAGATATTCTATTTGCTCTGTTGATTATGTCATTTTGTGTGCAGAAACTTTTTTACATTTTTAGATATTTTTGTTGTTGCAATTGTCATTGGGGTCTTAGTCACAAATTTCTTGCCTAGCCTTATATCTAGAAGAGTTTTTACTACATCTTCTCCTAGAATTCTTATGGGTTCAGGGCTTATACTTCATGCCTCCAAATTTATTCTTTTTCCTTGAGATTGCTTTGGCTGCTATTTGGCTCCTTTCTAGCTCCAAACAAAGCATAACATTTTTTTTCTACATCTGTGAAATATGTTTTTTTGTATTTTGATGAGGATAGCATGAATCAGTAAATCACTCAAATCTACAAGAAGTCATGGAAATTAAACAACCTGCTTCCGTACAATTATTGGGTCAATAATGAAATTAAGGTAGAAATCAAGAGGCTCCTCAAACTGAGCAATAAATGGTACACAAGTTGTCTAACTTGTGTTGTTTTGCAATAAAGCAAAAAACAAGCCTAATGAGAAAATTTATAGTTTTAAATGCCGACATCAAAAACACAGAAAAATCACAATTTAACTATCCTCTCAAGAAGCTAGAAAAGGAAGAGCAACCAAACCCTAATTTGAGAGAAAAAAAAAATAACTAAGGTCAGAGCGAACTAAATAAAATGAAAAATAAATAAATAATAAATAAACAACAACAACAACAAAAAAAACCCCAAAGCATTGATGAAACTAATGTTGGTTCATTTAAAAAATAAACAAAATTAGTGGAAATCTTGTTAGATTAACCAGGAATAGAAGAAAAAGAACCCAGAAAAGCTCAGCCAGAAATAAAAAAAAGAGATTACACCACAGAGATATTTCTGTGGTGTCAGATATTCATCTATAAATGAAATGTCATCTGTGAAAATGTCTATGCACATAAACTGGAAAATGTAGAGGAAATGGACAAATTCCTAATAGCATACAACCTCCCAAAACTCAATCAGGAAGAAATTGAACTCTTAAAAAAAACAATAATTATCGGTGAGATTGAAGCAGTGATTTAAAAAACAAACAAGCAAACAAAAAAACCTTTCTACAAAGAAAGCCCCAGACCAGACACATTCATAGCCAACATTTACCAGACCTGCAAAGAAGAGCTATAGCCATACTGCAGAAATTATTTCATACTATTGGAAAGGAAGGAATCCTCCCCAACTCATTTAACAAAGCCAGTATCACTTTGATACCAAAACCAGGAAAAACACAACAACAACAAACTACAGATCAATATCCCTTATGAATATAGATGCAAACTCCTCAATAAAATATTAGCAAACAAGTTTCAACAGATCATAAGAATAGTAATAATAATAAAATCCTCCCATGACCAAGTACGCTTCATCCCAGGGATGCAACAGTGGGTAAACATGTAAATCAATAATTTTGATTCACCACATAAATGGAACCAAAGACAAAGAATATGTGATGCCGAGTAGCATTCAACAAAATCTAGCACCAAAATACAATAATCCCCTCAACATATTAGGCACAGAAGAAATACATCTCAAAATTACAAAAACATATATGACAAACCCACAGCCAACATCATACTGAATGGGTTAAAGTTGAAAGCTTTCCCACTAAGACCTAGAACAAAACAAGGGTGTTCTCTGTCACCTCTTCTTTTTCAGAGCAATCAGAAAAGAGAAAGAGATAAATTATATCTAACTCAGGAAAAAGGAGGTTGAACTATTATTATTGCTGATGATACAATTGTATATCTAGAACCCCCCCAAAACTCTATCAAAAGATTCCAGAAATTTATAAATAATTCCCCAGCAAAATCTCAGGATATAAAATCAACATACACAAATATGTAGCATTACTATATACCAGTTAACAGTCAAGTTAAGAGTAAAATAATAGACTCAATACCATTCACAATACCTACAAAGGAAATAAAATACCTAGGAATATACTTAACCAAGGAGGTGAAAGATCTCTACAAAGTGAACTATGAAACACTGAGAAAATAATTCACAGATGACAAAACTCAAAGACATATCATGTTCATGAATCAGTAGAATCAACATTATCAAAACTTGGCCTTTCTTTGTCAGATCCTATAATTCTTCCCAGGCCCTCTTAGTACACCCTGAAGTACATTTAAACAAATACATATGCTTTTAACTCTTTTAACTCTTTTAACTCTTTCTCTTCTTGAGAAAGTTCAAGTTGTTCTGTAAGCAAACTATGCCCTCCTATTGTCTGTCTAGATAAAATATTCCCTGGTTCTTCGGGCAACAGCTCACTCAGCACTTATTGAGAGTGGCTTTATTTATTTATTTATTTTTCCAAATTGGCCATATGAAGTATTCTGCAATACCATATATTCTCTTCATACTTCATAATGACTTGTTTAATGACAATCTTCATTAATCAATAAATGTCATAAAGAAAGGAACCATTCTGTCTTGTTTGCCTTGTGGTCAAGTACCTAACATCGTAAGTGTTGAAGAAAACTCCACTCGTGAATGATGAAAGGACACATAATAGAGTTATTGATTTCCTAAGCATGGCCTGGCAGGTGTTATGAACAATATGCAATGTAAAGTCTACTGCAACTTGCCTAATCCTTTAATTATGTTTCAAGTTTCAGAGTTAACCTTACCAAAACAAAAAGCCTTCAGTTTTCAGTCTAGAAATAATAAAACACATTTATGTTCTGGAGTCATTTTAAATTTATTTTTGAGTTAATTTTGGATTACATAAATATTTCATCATCTGGCAACCCTATGAGATGATATATGAGTGTATAACTGGATGTCTATCAGGATCCCAGCTGTACAGAGAAAATACAGTGGTAAAAACCTGGAATGTGTTAGATATTAGCTGCCTGAGAAACAAAATTGTGAAAGTGACTTAAAATGATCAATAGTCAGTACAATTCCCAAGCCTTTTGATCCAGCAATCCTACCCCTTGGGATATGCCCTAAAGTAACTATTTAATAGTGGAAAATTAAGCAAGATTTCCTGTCCTTTGAAACATTAGCTATAAATGCAAGGGAAATTTTTGTTAGTTTCATTTTCCTCCATGGTTGCGTAAATCTTTTAATATGAATTGACTGAACAAGTAATAAATTCAAGTTAATGAAAATTATGGAATGAAGTCATTTTAATTATAATGTAGTAAGCACTAAAATAAGAGTTCTTCCCAAAATATCAGCTGCAGACCTTTTCTTTAAGAAGCACCTGTTTATTAAATATGTAAATTTATGAACTTTAATCCATGACTATTGAAGCATTCTATCTAAAGATGGGAAGTCTAGAAATATACTTTCCTTAATGTGTAACACATTTTATTAATATGTAATTTTTATGGAAAAATTAAAACAAATAATTTAGAATAATATGAACAAAAATACTATAGAAACTACTATCGGTTGCTGTGAGCTGTGTGACGCAATGGCATTATACCGAGGGTGGCAAAGTGAGACTCCATCTCTAAAAAAAAAAAAAAATTCTTTCTTACAGTGTTTTGCCTTTTGAAAAATTCTTCAACCCATTCTTCTTTACAAAAATTATGCCATAAAAGACAATATCCTTCAAAAGATCTTCTTAAGCTGAACTTCTTTCAACTCATCCACTTAGTGGAAATTTGTGTTCTTCATCACAAATAAAAACAAGAACATAGCCATTGTGAAGTTTAATTGTTCAAACCAAAAGTAGCAAAAATTAAAAAGTAAAGTTAAAAAAAACATGAAATAAAAGAAAGCAAGGCCATAGTGGCACCTAGTTAGACCTACCTTCCTTCAAACAACATCTCTTTGTCTATTATTCAAGTCCTACCAGCTCAAAGTAGTGCCTAAAAAACTGCAAAGAACAGAAAAAAAAACACATTATCTTTAAAAGGCTGTGGAATGTTGCCTAGAAGTTGAAAATGTCCAGAGAGAGGACAAAATCTGCCCGGTCCTCCGGCAGTTGCAGTTGAGGGAAGATCGGGGCCACCCTGACCTCGTCCCAGGGGCTGAGCGGGATGGCGAGTATAGGCAGCTCGAAGAAAATCACACGGAGCTGGGAGGCTGTCTAAGCAGGATCTCACCTTTATTGTAATACTCTGCAATATTTATACTTCGGCTAGGGGGCAAAAGGCAGAAGCAGGAAGGAGGGGGTAGTAAAATGAGGTGACAGGCTTCCAGCCAATAAAATCTAACCCCGTCACCTGTATCCAGGCAAAGGCTGTTTCAGGTCGGGTCTTGCTGAGTGCTCGGACAGCACCAACTCCACTCAGGCTTAGAAAGGTCCGCTAGGCCTCAAGTAGGCCTTGCCCACGCGAGAAGGCCCAACAAAAATCTCCCCAAGGTTAATCAAATCTTTTCAACAATATACATCTCTGACTATACATGTGTTTCGTTCCTCTAGTGTATTAATTTAACAAATACATATTCAGGGGAGGCAGAGCAAGATGGGGGCTGAGTAACAGCTTCCTTGCATCGGGGCACCATGAGTCTGGGGAGATAGGACTCCAGGCATCTCTGGCTGGTGGGATCTGCCTATCATCACCCCTATGAGGATACAGGGAGTCAGCGAGAGACTTCTGGACCCCAAGAGGAGGACTAAAACAGTGAAAAAATGGCAAGCGGTCACGTGTGTTCAATCCGTCTAAACCCACCTGCAACTGTAAGTTCAGTAGCAGCGAGACTGCAAACCGGAAAGGCCTTACCTGTGAACTCTTCTGGTGTCTTTGGACTTGGCACTCAGTTGAACTGCCCTGGGGAGAGCCTGAGCCAGAGTGCGGAGAACTTTGGCCATTGCCTAGGGCCCCAGTCTGAGCCACTGAGCCAGACGGAGCTAATACTGTTTGGCTGTGGGTCACAGGGAGCCATTGTGAGCTATCTGCCCTGGCAAGCTCCGCCCTCAGGGTCACAGAGTTAGAATCGGGTGGGAGCTGGTAACCCAGCGACCGAGTAGCCTAAGGGTGGGGTCTGAGCCGCCTAGCAGCCTTAACCCTCAGCGGCAGAGTGAGACCGGTTTTGGCACACTGGGTAAGTGGATAGCCACTTCAGCAGTGATTCCAGCAACAAGCACTTTCCTGGGAAAGCTTCTGCTGAGCAAGTTTACAAGTTCAAAGTGCCTTTAAGTGGGCTGAAGAGAGATTTAGGGTGCCTACCTGCTGGGGTTTGAGAAATCAGCAGCCTCCAGTTGTACCAGAACTGTGATTAACATCTCATACCCCAGAAGACCACGTGTTGCCCAGACAATATTCAATAACATATACATACTGCTTTCTTTTTGGTTGTGTTTTTTTTTTTTTGGTTTGGTTGTTTTTTTTGTTTATTTTGATGTTGTTGATGTTTTTTGTTTTTTAATTTCAACCTTTTCCATACAGATCCTTTTTTTTCTCAATTTTTCTAGTTTAATTATAATTTCCCATTGCTGCCTTTTTCTTTTCTTTTTTTTTTGTAGAGACAGAGTCTCACTTTATGGCCCTCGGTAGAGTGCCATGGCCTCACACAGCTCACAGCAACCTCCAACTCCGGGGCTTAGGAATTCTCTTGCCTCAGCCTCCCGAGTAGCTGGGACTGCAGGCACCCGCCACAATGGCTGGCTGTTATTTGGTTGCAGTTTGGCCAGAGCCAGGTTTGAACCCATCACCCTCGGTATATGGGGCCGGTGCCTTACCGACTAAGTCACAGGTGCCGCTGCATTTCTGCCTTTTTCAATAACTAGAACTTCATGTTTGCTAGTGTTTCTACTGCTATTATTTGGTTTTTCACCCAATATTATCCCGTAAACTTTTCTGTTTGCTTGTTTTGGTTTGATTTATAGCATTTTTGTCTTTCCTCTCTACTTGGTGGAGGTGGGGTACTGTGCCTGATCAGGTTAGCAAAGAGCTGCTGACCTCAAAGGAACCACCCAACTGGGCATCCCCAGAAGGTGGGTTTTTTTTAAGGTTGTGTCAAAGTACCCTACTGTACACCTATATTGCTCTGTCTCCCTCTTTCTGTGCCTCTCTTCTTTTAGTCAATATTCCTTTTGCCCACCCCGTCTCCTTTCTCTATTTCTCTTTTTCTTATCACTCGGTCCTCCTTTCTTTCATCCCTGTTTTGCTCTTCAACCTTCTCACCATTCTGGTCCTGTAACCCTTAGTCCACAGGCATGAGAACTTAGAGAGCAACAGGAAGTGAAAGGAAAATTAGGGCAAGGAAACAGATAAAAGAAATCACTCATGAGGAAGAATCAGCAGAAAACTCCAGGCAACATGAAGAACCAGTCCAGAACAAATCCGCCAAAGGACCATGAGGTAGCTACTGCAGAGGATTCCACCTATAAAGAATTGCTAGGAATGACAGAAAGGGAATTTAGAATACACATGTTGAAAAGAATGAAAAAAAATGATGGAAACAATGAAGGAAACTGCTAATAAAGTGGAAAATAACCAAAAGGAAATCCAAAAACAGTATCAAATAAGAGAAGAACGATATGAAGAATATAAAAAGGATATAGCAGAGCTGAAGGAACTGAAACAGTCAATTAGGGAACTTAAAGATGCAATGGAAAGTATCAGCAACAGGTTAGACCATGCAGAAGAAAGAATTTCAGAGGTAGAAGACAAAGTTCTTGAGATAACTCAGATAGTAAAAGAGGCAGAAAAGAAGAGAGAGAAAGCAGAACGTTCACTGTCAGAAATATGGGACTTTATGAAGCATTCCAACATACGAGTTATAGGAATTCCAGAAGGGAAAGAAGAATGCCCCAGAGGAATGGAAGCCATTCCACAGAATATTATAAAAGAAAATTTCCCAAATATCACAAAAGATTCTGACACACTGCTTTCAGAGGGATATAGGACCCCAGGTCACCTCAACTCTAACCGAGCTTCTCCAAGACACATTGTGATGAACCTGTCCAAAGTCAAGGCAAAAGAAAAGATTCTACAAGCTGCCAGGAGTAAGCGCCAGTTGACCTACAGGGGCAAATCCATCAGAGTGACCGCAGACTTCTCTAATGAAACTTTCCAAGCAAGAAGACAATGGTCATCTACCTTTAATCTACTTAAACAGAACAATTTCCAGCCCAGAATTCTGTACCCTTCTAAGCTAAGCTTAAAAATTGACAGAGAAATCAAATCATTTACGGATATACAAACATTGAGGAAATTCGCCACAAGACCAGCTCTACAGGAAATACTTCAACCTGTTCTGCACACTGACCACCACAATGGATCAGCAGCAAAGTAAGAACTCAGAAATTAAAGGACAGAACCTAACCTCCACACTGATGCAAAAGATAAAACTAAGCAATGGACTCTCACAAAATAAGATGAATGGAATACGACCACACTTATCAATTATCTCAATAAATGTTAATGGCTTGAATTCCCCACTGAAGAGACATATATTGCTGACTGGATTAAAAAACACAAGCCATCCATTTGCTGTCTGCAAGAAACACACCTGGCTTCAAAAGACATTAAAGCTCCGAGTCAAGGGTTAGAAGACAATATTTCAGGCAAGTGGATTCAGAAGAAAAGAGGAATTGCAAACTTATTTTCAGATACATGTGGATTTAAAGCAACTAAAGTCAAAAAGACAGAGATGGTCACTTTATATTGGTCAAAGGAAAAATACAACAAGAAGACATTTCAATTCTAAATATCTATGCACCCAATTTAAATGCTCCCAGATTCTTGAAACAGATCTTACTCAGTGAAGCAATATGACATCTGATAATACCTTAATCACAGGGGACTTTAACACTCCTCTTACAGAGCTGGGCAGATCCTCTAAACAGAAATTAAACAAAGATATAAGAGATTTAAATGAGACCCTAGAACAACTGTGCTTGACAGACGCATACAGAAAACTCCACCCAAAAGATAAAGAATATACATTCTTTTCATCACCCCATGGAGCATTATCCAAAATTGATCATATCCTGGGACACAAAACAAATATCAACAGAATCAAAAGAATTGAAATTTTACCTTGTATCTTCTCAGACCATAAGGCACTAAAGGTGGAACTCAACTCTAACAAAAATGCTCGACTCCACACAAAGGCATGGAAATGAAACAATCTTGTGTTGAATAACAGATGGGTGCAGGAAGAAATAAAACAGGAAATCATTAACTTCCTTGAGCATAACAACAGTGAAGACACAAGCTACCAAAACCTGTGGGATACTGCAAAAGAAGTTTTGAGAGGAAAATTCATCGTTTAGATGCCTACATTCGAAAAACAGAAAGAGAGCACATCAACAATCTCACAAGAGATCTTATGGAATTGGAAAAAGAAGAACAATCTAAGCCTAAACTCAGAAGAAGAAAAGAAATATCCAAAATCAAATCAGAGATCAATGAAATTGAAAACAAAAGAATCATTCAGAAAATTAATGAAACAAGGAGTTAGTTTTTTGAAAAAACAAATAAAATAGATAAACCACTGGCCAGACTAATGAGGAACAGAAATGTAAAATCTCTGGTAACCTCAATCAGAAATGATAAAGGGGAAATAACAACTGATCCCACAGAGATACAAGAGATCATCTCTGAATACTACCAGAAACTCTATGCCCAGAAATTTGACAATCTGAAGGAAATGGAGAAATATTTGGAATCACACCCTCTCCCTAGACTCAGCCAGGAAGAAATAGAGCTCCTGAACAGACCAATTTCAAGCACTGAGATCAAAGAAACAATAAAAAAATGTTCCAATCAAAAAATGCCCTGGTCCAGATGGCTTCACTCCAGAATTCTATCAAACCTTCAAGGAAGAGCTTATTCCTGTTCTGCAGAAATTATTCCAAAAAATTGAGGAAGAAGGCATCTTCCCCAACACATTCTATGAAGCAAACATCACCCTGATACCAAAACCAGGAAAAGACCCAAACAAAAAGGAGAATTTCAGACCAATCTCACTCATGAATATAGATGCAAAAACTGAACAAAATCCTAGCCAATAGATTACAGCTTATCATCAAAAAAGTCATTCATCATGATCAAGTAGGCTTCATCCCAGGCATGCAAGGCTGGTTTAACATACGCAAGTTCATAAACGTTATCCACCATATTAACAGAGGCAAAAATAAGATCAAATGATCCTCTCAATAGATGCAGAAAAAGCATTTGATAAAATCCAGCATCCTTTTCTATTTAGAACACTGAAGAGTATAGGCATAATTGGCACATTTCTAAAACTGATTGAAGCTATCTATGACAAACCCACAGCCAATATTTTACTGAATGGAGTAAAACTGAAAGCTTTTTCTCTTAGAAGCGGAACCAGACCAGGTTGTCCTCTGTCACCTTTACTATTCAACATAGTGCTGGATGTTCTAGCCAATACAATTAGACAAGACAAGGAAATAATGGGAGTCCAAACGGGAGCAGAGGAGGTCAAACTCTCCCTCTTTGCTGACGACATGATCTTATACTTAGAGAACCCCAAAGACTCAACCACAAGACTCCTAGAAGTCATCAAAAAATACAGTAATGTTTCAGGATATAAAATCAATGTCCACAAGTCAGTAGCCTTTGTGTACACCAATAACAGTCAAGATGAGAAGCTAATTAAGGACACAACTCCCTTCACCATAGTCTCAAAGAAAATGAAATACCTAGGAATATACCTAACGAAGGAGGTGAAGGACCTCTATGAAGAAAACTATGAAATCCTCAGAAAGGAAATAGCAGAGGATATTAACAAATGGAAGAACATACCATGCTGATGGATAGGAAGAATCAATATAGTTAAAATGTCTATACTTCCCAAAGCAATCTCCCTATTCAATGCCATTCCTATCAAAATACCAACAACATACTTTCAGGATTTGGAAAAAATGATTCTGCGTTTTGTATGGAACCGGAAAAAACCTCGTATAGCTAAGGCAGTTCTCTGTAACAAAAATAAAGCTGGGGGCATCAGCATACCAGATTTTAGTCTGTACTACAAAGCCATAGTGCTCAAGACAGCATGGTACTGGCACAAAAACAGAGACATAGACACTTGGAATCCAATTGAAAACCAAGAAATGAAACTAACATCTTACAACCACCTAATCTTCGATAAACCAAACAAGAACATACCTTGGGGGAAAGACTCCCTATTCAATAAATGGTGTTGGGAGAACTGGATGTCTACATGTAAAAGATTGAAACTGGACCTACACCTTTCCCCACTCACAAAAATTGATTCAAGATAGATAAAGGACTTAAATTTAAGGCATGAAACAATAAAAATCCTCCAAGAAAGCATAGGAAAAACACTGGAAGATATTGGCCTAGGGAAAGACTTCATGAAGAAGACTGCCATGGCAATTGCAACAACAACAAAAATAAACAAATGGGACTTCATTAAACTGAAAAGCTTCTGTACAGCTCTGGAAACAATAACCAAAGCAAAGAGACAACCTACACAATGGGAAAGGATATTTGCATATTTTCAATCAGACAAAAGCTTGATAACTAGGATCTATAGAGAACTCAAATTAATCCACATGAAAAAAGCCAACAATCCCATATAACAATGGGCAATAGTCATGAATAGAACTTTCTCTAAAGATGACAGACGAATGGCTAACAAACAGATGAAAAAATGTTCATTATCTCTGTATATTAGAGAAATGCAAATCAAAACAACCCGGAGACATCATCTAACCCCAGTCAGAATGGCCCACATCACACAATCTCAAAACTGCATATGCTGACGTGGATGTGGAGAGAAGGGAACACTTTTACACTGCTGGTGGGACTGCAAGCTAGTACAACCTTTCTGGAAGGAAGTATGGAGAAACCTCAAAGCACTCAAGCTAGACTCCCATTTGATCCTGCAATCCCATTACTGGGCATCTACCCAGAAGGAAAAAAATCCTTTTATCATAAGGACACTTGTACTAGACTGTTTATTGCAACTCAATTCACAATCGCCAAAATGTGGAAACAGCCTAAATGCCCACCAACCCAGGAATGGATTAACAAGCTGTGGTATATGTATACCATGGAATACTATTCAGTCATTAAAAAAAATGGAGACTTTACATCCTTCATATTAACCTGGATGGACGTGGAAGACATTATTCTTAGTAAAGCATCACAAGAATGGAGAAGCATGAATCCTATGTACTCAATTTTGATATGAGGACAATTAATGACAATTAAGGTTATGGGGGGGTAAGTAGAAAGAGGGACGGAGGGAGGGGGGTGGGGCCTTGGTGTGTGTCACACTTTATGGGGGCAAGACATGATTGCAAGAGGGACTTCACCTAACAATTGCAATCAGTGTTACCTGGCTTATTGTACCCTCAATGAATCCCCAACAATAACAAAAAAAAAAAACATTAAAGAGAAAAAAAAAATACATATTCAGGGTCCACATTTCTGTCAAGAGCAAGACAGCATGCCTCCCATAAAACTGGTATTCTAGTGGACTCTACTGTCATTCATTGATGAGTTTTTTGAAGAAAACATATAATGTGATATCCCATTTTGGTTTTGATTTGAACTTCCCTAATGAGCAGGGATGCTCTAGCATTTTTTCATGTGTTTGTTGACAATCAGACTATCTTCCTTTGAAAAGTTCTGTTCTGTCTTTTGCCTGCATTTTCATGGGGTTGTTTTATTTTTTTCTCTCTAATTTGCTTGAGTTCTTTGTAGGTTCTGGTTATCATCCCTTTATTGGATATACATTATAGAGAGTAAAGTGGACCAATAAGGTAATATCGCAGAATGAGTGGTCAGGAAAATCTCTTGGAAAATGTGTCCTTGAACTGAAACTCAAATTTTGAGAAAGAATTAGTTATGAAATGATCTATAAAATAGAAGATTCACAGGTAACAATGAACTCAACCATCAATATCTTGAGGCAGGAACAAAAAGGAGACTATTATGAGGGGAAGTGGAGAAACAGATAAAGTCACAAAAATATTTCTGCGTTTAAAATGTAACACACCTTCATTCATTGTGGAAATGCAAAATGGTACATACACTTTGGAAGAGAAACTGGCAGTTTCTTAAAAAAAAAAACTAAACATGCTTTTGTCTTATATTTTAGCAATCATAATTTTTGTTATTTACCCCAAACAGCAGAAATGTATGCAACAAAAGCCTTCCTGCTTTTGTATACAGCAACTTTATTCATTAAAGCTAACACTTGGAACGCATCAAGATGCCCTTCATTAGATTAATAAAAAAACTAGGTTGGGTGGAATATTATGCAACATTGAAAAAGAAATGAGCTGTCAAGACATGGAGGAAACTTAATGCATATCACTAAGGGAAAGAAGTTAATCTGCCAAGGCTACAGATCATATGATTCTCACTGGATGACATCCTGAGAGCTGCTAAACTATGGAGGCAATAAAAAGGTCAGTTGTTGTCAGAGGTTAGGAGAGAAGGAGGATGAAGAGCCAGAGCATAGAGTATTTTTAGTGCAGTGAAACCATTCTGTCTGATATTACAGTTGTGTGTGGGAAAGTACTCCTCAGGGCCCTGAAAAGAGTATTTTGAGAGATAACTGGTGGGAAAAAGCAGGCCAGAAACCAAATGGCAATGCCCCTGACTAGCCCCTGGAATGCTTCAAGGCCAGTGTACCTTGGAAAAGACTGAACAGTAACTGTTATTCTGGTCCTGGGTGGCATCCAATTAAGGAAGTAAGTCCTGGATTTTCCCTGAGTGCAAAAGTTAGTGCCTCTGCAGAAGCGATGACTCCTTCTGGGAACCCCCCCTCCCACATTCACCCTAATATGGTTAAAAAACTTTGTGAAATCTGAGCTGGTTCCTGGTCAGACTCTACACTGCTCTTTCCCTTTTTTCTGCTAATAAATCTTTCCCAATCCCTTGACTGGCTTCCTCTCATTTTATACAGACCTCCCCCACCACACACACTCTGCCACTGGTCCCCTCATGGTATATACATGTATTATACATTTATCAAAATGCATAGAATGTACAACACTCAGGTGTATCCTAATTTAAAATGAAGATTTGGTGATAATGATGCGTCAAAGTAGGTTAATTAATTGTAACAAATATACTACTCTTGTATAGGATGTTAGTAGGGAAGCCTGTGTGTGTGGGATAGGGGACAAGGGGTAAAGAGGTAAATGGGAATTCATTGTACTTTCCATTTAGCTTTTTCTGTGAACCAATGCTTTAAAAATAAAGATTATTGAAACTAAAAAAAAATATAAAATCATCTGGTTGATAAAGCTGATAAGATATTCCCACTTGGGTGATGTGATGGGCCTAAACTACAAAGATAGGAAGTGGGATAGCTGGATTTAGAGCTAGTGACCTTTGACTTCTTGATCACTTCACATTCTAAAATATATATATTAATATGTATATTAATAAATATATTAATACTTAATAAATATTCTTTCCTATCTATAAGAGGTTCTCAGTTGTTACTGAATTATGAATATTATTAGATTACTAAATTAACACTTGTCACAAACATATGAGAAATTTGGGAGTCAGAGTAAATTTTAAAAAGGGGTAGGGTAATGGGATAATGGCAGAGACATAAAATTTTATCTCCTTTTCTCCCATCAAAAATAAAAAAAGAGGCTATATTTCTCATCCTGATTTGTAGTTTTAGTGAGACCATGTGATAAACTCCAGTCAATGGAATAGGGAAGGAAGTGAGAGATGGTCCTTAGAGTGTCTGTTGTGAATCTCCAGGCTATTTCTGTTCTTCTGCCTATTGCACAAAAGACTTATCACATGAGGTATTTTAAAGTGCAAGTTAAAATCTGCCTTAATTTAACAAGTTGTCATTCAATATTATCAATGTTTAATCCAGTGCCAATCTCTGATGCTCTTGTGGCTTAACAAAGTCATTATATGAAAGATACCTGGTCCTGGGCCTCTAAATCACCATGAGAAAAATCCACCCACTAATTTCCTCATTGGACTATGAGAAGACTTACTGGGTTAAGTCATGGGGATCAGGGTTTTGTTATAGCCCTTACAATATTACAAAAGGATTGTGTTGTTGACTTTATATTCAAGCATACTGATTTTGGATCTCTGCTAGATAGTGAACCATCTCTTTGTTTTCTGCTTGAATTACTGAGATAGCTAAAGTGGCACAGAGATTTATTTATATGCATTATCACCCAATATTTACTACTGTTTCTCCACAGAAACACACAAGACCTAAAACTGAATTAAATGGAAGTTGTTGAATTAAATACATAAGATATTTGCCCAAGCTCTAGAGGGCTATATGGAAAGTAAAAACACAGACCTTGGATTTAGTTTCAACATACTCTGTTTAACTTTGAATGAATTAGTAACTTCATAGCATGGGGTTCAACTAATGCATCTATAAAGATACTTATAGCTCTAAAACAAATATATGATGGAAATCCAAACATCTTTGTTCTGTTCTGAAACAGAACAGTTTCAGAACAGAAACTGTTTGCTAACTGATTTTGATCTCTGCTAGATAGTGAACCATCTATATTATTCAAAATATTTTTCATTCAAATTTTCATTCAAATTTTAAAGCACTCTAAGCAACTGTTATTTCCATGTTGTGTGTGAGCCAAATCCCTTGCCTCTTGGGTCATAGTTACTTCTTTGTCATAGTGAATACAGAAGGCTCTGACTTTCTCTCACTAACTTCTCCTGAGATTTATTATAGAAGGTATTTCTTAAGTAATTCCCTTAACATCTGTCTAAATTTAATAGATATGATCATTAGCAGTCATGATACATAATCAGCATCTCATCCTCATTAAAGTAATTCACTAATGGTTGAAGTGGAAGTAAAAATGCAACAACGGCAAATGTTCATTTTCTTTGAATAAAGCTTCAGCAACAGAAAATGTGCAGCCTTTTGAAAGATGGCTTTACAAAAAATGTGTCCTGTCAGTTTTAAACCCTTCCACAGGTTTTTCATTAATAATCCTTACCTTCCACAACAAATGCATCCATTGAGTCCCATGTAAAGCACAATTACACAGTATTCACTCGGCTTTTAATATGTGGAATTAAAAAGCATGAAACTGTCTGTTCTAGGTCAAGCAAATTAATATTCTAGGAAGGGTAAAGTTTTATTATTTCAGACTTTAAAGTAGTGTTTATGCATTATTCTTGGTGACTTTTCTGTGTGGAAATTAACCAATTTGTTGATTTTTCTACAGTCAGTATTTTCAAGAGTATAATTTACTCCTGGATCTAAGAGCTATGAGTTGCTTAGTTGGAGCACTTTTTTGTTATTGATAGATAGCAACTCTCAATATCTCAAAAACATCAATCCCCTGAAATCTTCAATTGGCACTGAACTTATCTTACTTAGGTTTAGAGCATTTATTAAGTTATCCCTCATCAGCGACCTGATTAGAATGACCAAATAACATGGTCACTTGCAACAATCATTATTTTCCTTTATTTATTCCCAATATTACATAACATCTGTTATCTAACTTGTAGGCTCAAGAAAGATAAACCTTGTCCTCATCAACATTGCATGTCTTTGTCCCTTTTTCTTAGCATCTTCCTTCACATTTTCTTTCTCATGATCCCATTTTTCTTTCACAAAATATCTATATATGTGTGTGTGTATATGCATATATGTGTGTGTGTGTTTACTGCTCCCACACAAAATGCTTCTGCCTCTCATCTCTACAAGAAAGAAGCTATCGTCTGTTCCTGGCATTTACAAAGTTTGAGAAAAGATTCAACTCTATAAGATTACAAAATGAAGATTTTGCTATACACTTTTCACTAAAAATTATATTCTAATTCTAAGGTCAAGTGGTCTTAATTTTAACCATATATAATTTAAAAAGTGCTTTATTTGTGGTATAACCTTGGTGATCAGCCTAAGGAGTGGCTCACTTTAATGAGCGCTGCCTGTAAGAGCTTCAAGGCATGGGAACTTAAAGAGCAAAAGGAAGTGAAAGGAAAATTAGGGCAAGGAAACAGATAAAAGAAATCACTCATGAGGAAGAATCAGCAGAAAACTCCAGGCAACATGAAGAACCAGTCCAGAACAACACCACCAAGGGACCATGAGGTAGCTACTGCAGAGGATTCCACCTATAAAGAAATGTCAGGAATGATAGAAAGGGAATTTAGAATACACATGATGAAAACAATGAAGCAAACGATGGAAACAATGAAGGAAACTGCTAATAAAGTGGAAAATAACCAAAAGGAAATCCAAAAACAGAATCAAATCAGAGATGAACGATATGAAGAATATAGAAAGGATATAGCACAGCTGAAAGAACTGAAGGGAATATACACACAATTAGGTAACTTAAAGATGCAATGGAAAGTATCAGCAACAAGTTAGACCATGCAGAAGAAAGAATTTCAGAGGTAGAAGACAAAGTTCTTGAGATAACTCAGATAGTAAAAGAGGCAGAAAAGAAGAGAGAGAAAGCAGAACGTTCACTGTCAGAATTATGGAACTTTGTGAAGTGTTCCAACATACGAGTTATAGGAATGCCACAAGGGGAAGAAGAATGCCCTAGAGGAATGGAAGCCATACTAGAGAATATTATAAAAGAAAATTTCCCAAATATCACCAAAGATTCTGACACACTGCTTTCAGAGGGATATCGGACCCCAGGTTGCATTAACTCTAACTGAGCTTCTCCAAGACACATTGTGATGAAACTGTCCAAAGTCAAGACAAAAGAAAAGATTCTGCAAGCTGCCAGGAGTAAGCGCCAGTTGACCTACAGGGACAAATCCATCAGAGTGATGGCAGACTTCTCTAATGAAACTTTCCAAGCAAGAAGACAAAGTTCATCTATCTCTAATCTACTTAAACAGAACAATTTCCAGCCCAAAATTCTGTACCCTGCTAAGCTAAGCTTTAAAATTGATGGAGAAATCAAATCATTTACAGATATACAAACATTGAGGAAATTCACCACAACAAGACCAGCTCTACAGGAAATACTTCAACCTATTATACACACTGACCATCACAATGGATCAGTAGCAAAGTAAGAACTCAGAAATTAAAGAACAGAACCTAACCTCCACACTGATGCAAAAGATAAAACTAAGCAATGGACTCTCACAAAACAAGATGAATAGAATACTAACACACTCATCAATTATCTCAATAAATGTTAATGGCTTGAATTCTGCACTGAAGAGACATAGATTGGCTGACTGGATTAAAAAACACAAGCCATCCATTTGCTGTCTACAAGAAACACACCAGGCTTCAAAAGACAAGTTAAAACTCTGAGTCAAGGGTTGGAAGACAATTTTTCAGGCAAATGGAATTCAGAAGAAAAAAGGAGTTGCAATCTTACTTTCAAATACATGTGGATTTAAAGCAATTAAAGTAGACAAAGATGGTCACTTTATATTGGTCAAGGGAAAAATACAACAAGAAGACGTTTCAATTCTAAATATTTATACACCCAATTTAAATGCTCCCAGATTATTTTTTTTAAATAATTGTCTTTTTTTATTCTTTTATTTATTTATTTATTTATTTTTGTAGAGACGGAGTCTCACTTTATGGCCCTCGGTAGAGTGCCGTGGC
Source organism: Nycticebus coucang (assembly GCF_027406575.1). Taxonomy (NCBI): domain Eukaryota; kingdom Metazoa; phylum Chordata; class Mammalia; order Primates; family Lorisidae; genus Nycticebus; species Nycticebus coucang. The sequence continues at coordinate 75,947,943 of NC_069793.1, forward strand.
CTCACACAGCTCACAGCAACCTCCAACTCCTGGGCTTAAGCTATTCTCTTGCCTCAGCCTCCCAAGTAGCTGGGATTACAGGTGCCCACCACAATGCCCGGCTATTTTTTGGTTGCAGTTTGGCCAGGGTCAGGTTTGAACCCGTCACAATCGGTATAAGGGGCCGGCGCCTTACCGACTGAGCCACAGGTGCCGCCCACTCCCAGATTCTTGAAACAGAACTTACTCAGTCTGAGCAATATGATATCCAATAATACCATAATAGAGGGGATTTTAACACTCCTCTTACAGAGCTGGACAGATCCTCTAAACAGAAATTAAACAAAGATATAAGAGATTTATATGAGACACTAGAACAACTGTGCTTGATAAACGCATATAGAACACTCCATCCCAAAGATAAAGAATACACATTCTTCTCATCACCCCATGGAACACTCTCCAAAATTGATCATGTCCTGAACGCAAAACAAATATCAACAGAATAAAAAGAATTGAAATTTTACCTCATATCTTCTCAGGCAATAAGGCATTAAAGGTGGAACTCAACTCTAACAAAAACGTTCAACCCCACACAAAGGCATGGAAATTAAACAATCTTCTGTAGAATAACACACGGGTGCAGAAATAAATAAAACAGGTAATCATTAACTTCTGTGAGCATAACAACAATGAAGACACAAGCTACCAAAACCTGTGGGATACTGCTTCTGAGACAAAAATTTTTCGCTTCAGATGCGTACATTTGAAAAACAGAAAGAGAACACATCAACAATCTCACAAGCCATCTTATGGACTTGGAAAGAGAAGAACAATCTAAGCCTAAACTCAGTAGAAGAGAAGAAATATCCAAAATCAAATCTGAGAACAATGAAATTGAAAACAAAAGAATCATTCAGAAAATTAATGAAACAAGGAGTTGGTTTTTTGAAAAAATAAATAAAATAGATAAACCATTGGCCAGACTAACGAGAAATAGAAAAGTAAAATCTCTAGTAACCTCAATCAGAAATAATAAAGGGGAAATGACAACTGATCCCACAGAGATACAAGAGATCGTCTCTGAATACTACCAGAAACTCTATGCCCAGAAATTTGACAATGTGAAGGAAATGGATGAATATTTGGAATCACACCCTCTCCCTAGACTCAGCCAGGAAGAAATAGAGCTCCTGAACATACCAATTTCAAACACTGAGATTAAAGAAACAATAAAAAAGCTTCCAGCCAAAAAAATGCCCTGGTCCAGATGGCTTCACACCAGAATTCTATCAAAACTACAAAGAAGAGCTTATTCCTGTACTGCAGAAATTATTCCAAAAAATTGAGGAAGAAGGAATCTTCCCCAACACATTTTATGAAGCAAACATCACCCTGATACCAAAACCAGGAAAAGACCCAAAAAAAAGGAGAATTTCAGACCAATCTCACTCATGAATATAGATGCAAAAATTCTGAACAAAATCCTAGCCAATAGATTACAGCTTATCATCAAAACAGTCATTCATCATGATCAAGTAGGCTTCATCCCAGGCATGCAAGGCTGGTTTAACATACGCAAGTCTATAAACGTTATCCACCATATTAAAAGAGGCAAAAATAAAGATCACATGATCCTCTCAATAGATGCAGAAAAAGCATTTGAAAAATCCAGCATCCTTTTCTAATTAGAACACTGAAGAGTATAGGCATAATTGGCACATTTCTAAAACTGATTGAAGCTATCTATGACAAACCCACAGCCAATATTTTACTGAATGGAATAAAACTGAAAGCTTTTCCTCTTAGAACTGGAACCAGACCAGGTTGTCCTCTGTCACCTTTACTATTCAACATAGTGCTGGATGTTCTAGCCAATACAATTAGGCAAGACAAGGAAATCAAGGGAATCCAAATGGGAACAGAGGAGGTCAAACTCTCACTCTTTGCTGAGGACATGATCTTATACCTAGAGACCCCAAAGACTCAACCATAAAACTCCTAGAAGTCATCAAAAAATACAGTAATGTTTCAGGATATGATATCAATGCCCACAAGTCAGTAGCCTTTGTGTATACCAATAACAGTGAAGATGAAAGCTAATTAAGGACACAACTCCCTTCACCATAATTTCAAACAAAATGAAATACCTAGGAATATACCTAACGAAGGAGGTGAAGGACCTCTATAAAGAAAACTATGAAATTCTTAGAAAGGAAATAGCAGAGGATATTAACAAATGGAAGAACATACCATGCTCATGGATGGGAAGAATCAACATTCTTAAAATGTCTATACTTCCCAAAGCAATCTACCTATTCAATGTCATTCCTATCAAAATAACAACATCATTCTTTCAAGATTTGGAAAAAATAATTCTGTGTTTTGTATGGAACCAGAAAAAATCCCGTATAGCTAAGGCAGTTCTTAGTAATAAAAATAAAGCTGAGGGCATCACTATACCAGATTTTAGTTTGTACTACAAAGCCACAGTGGTCAAGACAGCATGGTACTAGCACAAATCGACATAGACACTTGGAATCGAATAGAAAACCAAGAAATGAAACTAACATCTTACAACCACCTAATCTTCGATAAACCAAACAAGAACATACCTTGGGGGAAAGACTTCCTATTCAGTAAATGGTGTTGGGAGAACTGGATATCCACATGTAAAAGACTGAAACTGGTCCCACACCTTTCCCCACTCACAAAAATTGATTCAAGATGGATAAAGGACTTAAATTTGGGGCATGAAACAATAAAAATCCTCAAAGAAAGCATAGGAAAAACACTGGAAGATATTGGCCTGGGGAAAGACTTCATGAAGAAGACTGCCATGGCAATTGCAACAACAACAAAAATAAACAAATGGGACTTCATTAAACTGAAAAGCTTCTGTACAGCTAAGGAGACAACCAAAGCAAAGAGACAGCCTACACAATGGGAAAGGATATTTGCATATTTTCAATCAGACAAAAGCTTGATAACTAGGATCTATAGAGAACTCAAATTAATCCACATGAAAAAGGCCAACAATCCCATATATCAATGGGCTAGAGACATGAATAGAACTTTCTCTAAAGACGACAGACGAATGGCTGACAAACATGAAAAAATGTTCATCATTCCTATATATTAGAGAAATGCAAATCAAAACCACCCTGAGATACCATCTAAACCCAGTGAGAATGGCCCACATCACAAAATCTCAAACCTGCACATGCTGGCTTGGATGTGGAGTGAAGGGAACACTTTTACACTGCAGGTGGGACTGCAAACTAGTACAACCTTTCTGGAAGGAAGTATGGAGAAACCTCAAAGCACTCAAGCTAGACCTCCCATTTGATCCTGCAATCCCATTACTGGGCATCTACCCAAGAGGAAAAAAAATCCTTTTATTATAAGGACACTTGTATTAGACTGTTTATTGCAGTTCAATTTACAATCGCCAAAATGTGGAAACAGCCTAAATGCCCACCAACCCAGGAATGGATTAACAAGCTGTGGTATATGTATACCATGGAATACTATTCAGCTATTAAAAAAAATAGAGACTTTACATCCTTCATATTAACCTGGATGGACGTGGAAGACATTATTCTTAGTAAAGCATCACAAGAATGGAGAAGCATGAATCCTATGTACTCAATTTTGATATAAGGACAATTAACAACAATTAAGGTTGTGGGGGGGAAGGAAAAGCAGAGAGGGGGAAGGAGGGAGGAGGGTGGGGCCTTGGTGTGCGCCACATCTTCTGGGGGCAAGACATGATTGCAAGAGGGACTTTACCTAACAAATGCAATTAGTGTAACCTGGCTTATTGTACCTTCAATGAATTCCCAACAATAAAAAAAAAAAGTGCTTTATTTGCTTAGACTTTCACACAACTAAAAGTTTCATTGGAAGTTAATGATTTTAGTACCATTGAATTATTATTTTAAACATTTGTGAGAAAATGTTTCTGAAATGAACTTCATAAACCCTAATATTGTTATGCAGGGAAAGCTGATACTGTGCCTGCACTGGCCACAAAATCAAATATGTTGCCACCATTATAAACTCAGACTAACATATAATCTCCTAAATATGCTAGATATCAGTCTTTTAATGAATTTAAAAAAGAAATTAGGGTAAAACACTCTAAAACCCCTTAAAACTTAAAATTCACAAATGTTGATCATGACTTTATCTTTTATTGATGTTGCATAGGCCTTATAAATTCTAATTATTGGAATCATACTTATTACCTCTTAAACGTCTTCTTCATGTAAGATATTATCCAAATTCTATACTCTACAATTCCATAAAGAAGCATCATTATCCTTGATTGTAAGACAAATGAATCATTTGTGTTGTGTATCTCACTCGCACTGATTTTAACTGAAGCAACAAAATGATGCCTCTGCCTTTGCAACTACCTGGTTGTGACAAGGAATGGATGAAAGAAGAATCCATTCCCCCTGGCCCAAAGTAGTCAGTCCTACCAAGATCATGTTCTAGGTAATAAGAAATGGGGCTGTGAATGTAGGAAATGAGGGTATGAATTTTAGGACCTTGGTAATCCATTTGGAAATGGATTTGAAATAGTTATTTGGTAACAAGGCAGGTCTTATTAGCATTTACTTCTTATAAGTCACCCCAATACTTAGTGATCCAAATAGCAATAGATTACTATTTCTCACAAGTGCGAAGATCAGCTGCAAAGTTCTGGTCTGGGTTAGTTCATTTGGTGCTGCATGGCCCTGCATGGCTTCATTTGCATGTCTGGGCTCAGCTAACAAAGCTTGTTTAGCAGGTAGAGCTTGGATCTCTTTCTCTACACAGTCTCTTATCCCCAAAGTTCTCTACATGGAAATGAAGTACTTATAAGAAATAAATAATATCTAAAATACTTCTCAGGCCTCTGGTTATTCTGTATTTGCTACTGATCCATTGCCCAAATCAAATCATGTGATCAAGACCAGATTCAAAGAGTAGAGAGTGATTTCATCTTTTGATGAAAAGAATTCCAAAGAATTTTTAGGCATTAAAAATGAATATATCTCCAAATATCATCTGGCCACAAGTTATTTATTTTCCTCCCACATGTAAAATATGTTTACTTCTATTTGAAAATCTCAGAAAAAGTGTTTTCACATTGTTCTTTAGAACTGAAATCCAGGACCTAACATTTCAAATTAAGTGCAGATATAAAGTTCCATTGTTGCTGCCCTGGGAGTATAGTTCCCATCATACAAAGTACTTGAACTGAAAAAGATGAGCTATATGATATATTTACAACCAATTTATTATGGTAAAAAAAAATGGAAGAAAAACTATCAATTGATAAAATCATTTAAAAAGAGAAAATTAACAGACAAATAGCAACTGCTGGCAATGGACTTTATGAAACCTCAATCACTTTGCTCTGTGATCAGAAAATACTTAATTGGGGCTCAGCTCTATGTTCTGGCAGTGTGTCCCTAGCGCTTTGATCTCCACAGTTGACAGCTGTGGAGAAAGACATTGTTTCTTTCTGCATAAGAAATGGCCCATGTTTGCTGCCAATATCTTTCTCAGCCATATTGTTCCATTAAAAATTAATCAAGAGCGTCTTCTAATTTGACATATCTCAGTTTCTTAATCCAAGCCACTATAATTCCCTTGAAACTTGTGGGTTTTCTATTAGATTATATTCCATTCTATTAAATAAAATCCAAGGCTAAAATACTTGCTGTGGCACTCTCCAGACTAGACTTAGAATTATTTGGGGGATTAGGCTTGAAATATCCAGAAGCCCTTTGTTTTGCTGATATAATTTCTTAAGGCTTCAAGAGTTTTATAGCCACTCCTAATCAGATCTTAACCCTGAGATTATATCATATGCAAAAGAACGAAGAAACTGTAAAAGGTACAAGAGAAATAATCCTGACTATTTCTCTGATGAGTTTAGGTGTAAGAAAAGTTTGTAAATATGATGGTTATAGAGGAAAGCAATGAATCTGCGATTGGGTAGTCTTCTAAGATTACTAAGTCTTCAAATTAATTATACAGATTATGCCAAATATGCAAAGGTCTCTTTGACCAAAGAGAGAAAATTTTATATGTAAATAATATGAAATAGATGTTGGTTTGTGTCAGAGAATATGTAGAAATGACTGAATTAGTTCACCATTCATAAGAAATTACTTTAGCCAAGAGTAATATTTCCTATCTGGAAAAACTTCTTTAAATACAATAGACTAAGAGAATATTTTGTTTTGTGATTTGAGGACACCAGGAAGACGAGGCTGTACTTACTTCCTCCACACACTCAACCTAATCTGTGTTTCCATGTTCTCATTAAATATTTAATTGCTTTACCAAGGACTCAAATATTCCATTTAAATTAAGTAACATGTCTTAAAATATAAAACTCTGACAAGTGGTGATGTGACCAACATGGGTGTCATATTTATTCATAATTTTTTTTGTTTGTTTGTTTGTTTTTGGCCAGGGCTGGGTTTGAACCCGCCACCTCCGGCATATGGGACCGGCACCCTACTCCTTGAGCCACAGGCACTGCCCTATTCATAATTATTTTAAAAATGAAATTTGATCTTTCTGTCTCAAACTGTGGTCTATGAACCAGAAACGTCAGTGTCTTTGCAAACCCAGACCTACTGGATCAGAGTCTGAATTGTAATCACATCTCTGGGAGATTTTATTCACATTAATATTTGAAAGGCACTCCCTGGATGCTAAAAACAGCAATATAAGATAATATATAGTGCTTGCTGCAAAAAGTTTATTGTTCAGAAGATAAAATATACATATACTCCAATACAATATACAATCGCAGTTACCACACTGTGTAGTTTGTGAAGTGCCAACATTAGCTCCTTTTTTGGACTCAGGTTTTGACAGAAACTTTGAAGGAAAGTTAAGGATAGGAAAGGGAAAAATTACTTTTTAAAATGTTACTCATGCTTATTACTCAGTGAAAAAGAAAAAGAAAGGATAAGGACAAAGGTACATGGATAAGAAAGACACAGACAGCTATAAAATCATTCAAGTATTTATTTCCTTTAACAACTTAAGAGGTAGGGTTAATATTTGAAGGCATATGTATGGATTAAAAATCCTTACAAACCATGATATGTCTAATGAGCTGCTCCAACTGGTCATGGGAGACATATGTGGAAAGTAAAATTCTTGTTTTGTGGAATCCACTGATACCTCTGAATCTTTTCTTATGTGGCAGCTGCTGACAGAAAAAGTACATAGGTGGAAACATAGTACTGAGGACCTCAAGAAAAACCCACACATGAAACATGATATTCCAGAGTTAACTTCACAGAACACGAAGACATGAGGTGACCAGAAAAAGATATAGAATTCAGTTTCATGGAGACTATCACTCATAGTAGTTAAGAATTTGTGGACTTGTGTGTTGACTCACAAACTCTAATCCCAGCACTTTGGGAAGCTGAGGTGAGAGATCCCATGAGCCCAAGAGTTTGAGGCTACAGTGAGCTATGAGATTGCCCACTGCCCTCCAGACTGGGTGACAGAGTGAGATGACCTTGTCTCTTTAAAAATATAAATAAAAGTAGTTGGCGCCTGTGGTTCAAAGGAGTAGGGCACCGGCCATATGCCAGAGGTGGTGGGTTCAAACCCAGCCCCAGCCAAAAACTGCAATAAATAAACAAATAAATGTATATTATTTACTAAATAAATAAATCTTAGCTCTAAACAGAGAAACTAAGGACTCATATCAGAATCAACTATATATGTCATATTGCATTTTATGAACATGCATATAATAAATATATTATATTAATTTCTTCATTCACAGGGAGAGTTCAGTCACTCCTATTATACCTCCAATGGGTAGAGATAGAATAACATTCAGGAAGGGGTCTGTACAGCTGACATATGCCACTGTCCAAAAAATGAACTCTTCCTGAATACATTAGAGGTGATATTCTGATGTACAGAATGAGAAGATTGGTTATACAGTTCCTCTGACAGAAAAGAACTTAAACATGATGACAGTATTTCATGTCACACCATAACTTACTAAATTTTCTGGGCAATCCTCTTTCTGTAGTGTGAAAATGGTACCACTCTGATGGGTATGATAATCACAATTCCAAAACTGCTATCATTTTAAAAAATTATGCTTATCATGATTTTTAGGCCATTTTTGCCAATGTTATATGTCTCTCTTCCTGATGCATCTTGTTTTCATTCATCCTACATATCCCATAATTCAGTACACCATCCACCAACATTAACTCTTTAGAGAAGAAGCTGGACATATTAAAATTTAGTTTGGCCTATTTCCCAGGAAGTGTATTTCTTGTGGTACAAATTCTTTGAAGCACTGGCCGTATGCCAGAATCTATTGCCATGGCTGATGAACCTGAGTTTGAAATATCGTGTGTGTGTGGTGTGTGTATGTGTATGACAGAGAGACAGAGAGAGAATGCATTCATATTAACTATAAACTAGAGATACTTTATTTCCCTACTCATTTCCACACAAATTTTAGTGTAAGAATATCCATGACAATCCTTCTGAACTCTTATGTAATAATTCTTATTCCTTATGTAAGAAAGACAAAATCAGAATTTTTTCTTTTTATTCTATAATAGAAAATTATGCATTAGTTAATCTCATGGAAAAATGCATAGGATTATTGGATCTCATTTGTCTACTTTTTATTTATAGTATTCAGCACTTTATCTTTGCAATAAACTGTAGTATTTATCTCATGAGCCTGTTCTAAATATTAAGTGAAATTACATATAAAAAGCATGGAACACAATGTCTTTCTCAGAAGCTACATGGAAAAAATGTTGTTTCCTTCAATACCAGGGGGAGCATTTAAGAGGTAGTGAGAAATTGGAAGACAGCATGGTATTTCTTCTTTTCCTGTAGGTGTCATGTCCCATGGAACTCAAGAGATCTGAGTTTTATCTGTTCATTTATTTAAGGGAGCTAGGTGTCATGCATCACTCTAAGTACTAAAGATACAACCGTTTTGTCAAGTGTGGAAAAATTCTTTCTCTCTCAGTCTATGGCTAAGTTTTCCTCTAATCATCACTATGTTGATCAAGTTAATATAATGCACATCTGTCCACATGCCTTGCCACGCATGCAAGCTATACACTGAACACAATATTTTTGTTAGAAATAAACTCTGACCCATATCTCAATGTACTTAGTAGAGACCATGAAAGTATAACTTTTGTTATAGTCTTCCTTTGGTATTTGTATACAGCCTGCTGTACTATAATGGACTAAGCATTATAGCTTTAATAATAACAATAATAAAGTTGAAAACTAATACAGCAGAATTTGAAAGAACCTTGGGCAGAATTTTTTTTGAATGTCACTTTTCCCTCAGTTCCTACCTGACCTCTTTTATAAAGATGATTTTGAGCGACCAACTATCTTCCAAATTATTTTCCTCTGATATTTCCTTCCAAAGTGTTTATGTTAAAATATCTCTGTTAAATAAGCATATTTTCTGATCTTTATTTTTTGGTAGTAATGAAAATTATCAATATAAAATCTGGAGAAGTGTATTTTATACTATCTAAAATATATGTTTAGGATTTTGGAGGTTTTACATTTAGTACCAATGACACATACATTTTCATGTTGTATATTAAAAGAAAAAAATTGTATATTTTAGGACAAATAATAAAGGATGTGGTAATGCCTACCTCAAACAATACATAACTATGTTGGATTATAGCTGCATTGAAAAGTAGACTGTTATAGAGGAAAGAAATGAAAGTTTACTATAATTTTCAGACTACATCAATTAGGATGTTTTTGACCACATAGTAATAGTATTGCTCGTTTCCCACACTGTTTATAACTGTGGGAAGCTGTAGCTGATATTCATAAGTTCTTCAGAGCAGTAACCTTGAGATAAAGGTGATGCTATGCATTGAAGTACCTGAGAAGTTATGACTCACAATCCTTCTTAACCCATAGGCAATGAATGGTCAGGGATCACATGAGGATACAAAACAAAATATATCTTCTTTTCTACTAAGAAAAATATAAACCAAAAACATACGAACACAAATTTCTGTGATGTAACTTATTGCACCCAATGTAGACCATGTTACTTTGCTACATTGCCTTCCCTAAACCATCTCCCTCACTTCCTTAAAGAATTCTTTTTTGAGCAATTTCCTATTAAACTACTTGCTCAAGAAAACCATTTCAGATTTTGCTTCTCAGAAATCCAATGTAAGAGCCTTTGCTCCTGGGGAGCAGACTCAGAGAACATCATAGAACTGGATCATTCACTACCTAGATGGAAATGAAGTCTCATTGTTGAGAGTAAAGAGAATACTAATACATTTTGACATGTTCTATATGTACCAATATTGAGATTTTCACCAGGTGAGCTGGGGTAAAATGCTCGTAGAAGAGTTGTAGTGGCTTAGGAAACATAATTGGCATTTTAATGTGAGAAGGAATCATGTTAATAAGGACTATGAAAGTAGGTAGGCATTGGTGAGCACCACTGATGCATAAGAGAATATCACAAGTCAGGGTAGGATATTGATCAGTTTTAATTCAAGATCCTAGAAGGCAGAGAAAAGAAACAGAGAGAATTATTTTGAGGACTTTGTGACCTATCATAATAGTTAAGTAAATGAAGTGAAGGCTATATTAACTAGTTTGATGTAAGCATTCCAAATTGTATTTAAAATCAACACATTGTACCCTATAAATGCATTAATGTAGACATGATCTATGTGTTTATGACTTAATTTTTTAAAAAGACGCTTTCAACATTTTCATGGCTGAATTTTAACATTGCTGTTAACAAGTAACCCCCCTGTATTTTCCTTTTGTGATCAGGAATACCTATAGAGATTATTCTGTCTCTCCTCTATCATTATATAGTAAGTGTACAGAAGTGAGGGACAGAAAACTTGCCTCTGTAGTTTCATAGGTCTACAGAGCAGAAGAAACTATATTTCAAGAGATGTGCTTAAGGAATTATATCTGAGGAGACTTATCCACACCTGGTACATAAAGATTTTTGAACATTAAGATTCTTTTATAATGGGAAGGGGTGAGGACACTTTCTTAATGTGGAGTGATATGAATTACATATAGGACAAAAGGATAATGTTTAAAATGAGCCTCAGTGGTTTCATGTCCTCGTGTAATGCCCTCCGCTTAAAGAACGGTTAGAGTGGGAGGTGGAATTAGTGACTTCATATAATTACATATGGAATTTTTGATTGTATGTCTCCTCTGAGATCAGATTATAAAAAGACTATGACTTCCATCTTGGGTTCTCTTTCTTTCTCTCTTCTCCCCATTTCTCTCTCCATTTTTGAACTGCTTCCCTTCCTGAAGTAAGTTTGTCAGTTGCAATTTCATGAGGAATCCCTGTAGAGAGTCCCATGAGGTAAAGTGAACCACATATTCCACATGAGTGAATGGGCTTCAGTCAGCTTGGAAGTAAAACTTCCTTCCTCAGTTGAACCTTCGGATGAGACCACAATTTTGGAAAACTGAGAACTTAACCATACCTTATGGGAGACCTCAAAACAACCTATGAAGCTAAGGCACACCTAAATGGGCAATCCATAAAACTGTGTGATAAGCATTTGTTTTATGTGACTACATTATGGGGTGATAAACAACCAGATGAGCAATACAATTACAATTTTAATGGTTATAATTCATTTCTAATCTCTTCAGACTATTAACTGATATTGGTTAGCATTTAATTCTTTAAAGTTTCAACTACTAGATACAGTATTGTCCCTGGAATCCAAACAACCCAGAACTTGAGCAACTTGGAATCTGAACAAAATAATCGAGCAAATTTTGCTCCAAATCCAAATATCCAAATGCTGCTTTGGAACCTGAATACCCAGAATGTTATTCGTGTGTTTTTGTGCACACATTTCCCCAGTGCTTGGGCCACCCATTGCTTCTTCATTCAGTTTGTTGTCAGAAGGTGTAGTGAAAGCATCTCATAGAATTTTTGCTGCTAATGTTATGTTTTTGTGCCTGTTTTGTGATATATATATATATATATATATATATGCACACAACTAAGTGTATTTGCTATGAGTTCTAAAAAGTATAGTGAGGAAAATAAGAATAAGAGAAAAGCTGTTAGAGCTACAAGTTAAGACAGATTTTATTGCCAAGTGGTACAAGTGAGTGTGGCTGATCTCATATTTAGGGATGCCTAAATCCACTATATGATTTTGAAATATAAAGAAGGTACCAGAGCAGCTGATGTGGGGGAAAGGATTATGACCCTGATCTCTAAATTGAAAAGTATGGAAGAGATGGAAAAACTCCTCTTAATTTGGATTTATGAAAAACAACTTGTTGGTGACATGATTTCTAAGATGATAATTTGTGAGAAAGCTAAGGTCCTCCACGATGATTTAGTGGAAGGCATGCCTGATGCTAGTGCTCAAAAGGAAGCATCTACAGACAGGAGGAGGTGGTTCTTGAACTGTAAGAAAAGGACTGGGATCCATAGTGTTGTTAAAAAAAGAAGAGGCTTCCAATTCTAATTGGGAAGCAGCAGAAAAGTATAGAAAGGAGTTGAGGAGTTTGTGAGTAGTGAGGGATATGTTTTGAAGCAAGTGTTCAATTTGTGATGAAAAAGGTCTTTATATTTTTAGGTTTTTCTATTTTTAATTTTATTAATTACATATTTATACAAATATTATTATTTGTTAATATTTTACCTTAAAAATCCAGTGTCTTTACTGTTAAAAAACATTTTGAAAATTCAAGTTTGTGGAACCCAGGAATGAATTAATCCAGTTTCTATTATTTTAAAGGGGAAAAATTGTCTTGAAACTTGGAACGATTTGGAACTCGAGTGGGATTCTGGAATGGATTAAGTTTGGATACCAAGGTATCGCTGTACTGCTCTCTCCTAGTTGTGTTCCTCATTCTCTCTCATTCCTTAAATACTGACATTTCCCAGAATTCTGTCCAGGGTTCACTGTTCTCATTCTTCATGCACTTCTCAGATAGTTCCATCTATTCTTTAACTAACTACTGAATGCTGATGTATAAAATATCTCAGTTCTCATTTATCTTACTTGCTAATGAAAACAAATGAGCAAACAAAAAAAGTACATATTTTATAGGCACTAAAAAACACCATATCCCAAACTAAATTTATCATCTTCTTTAAAACCAAGTCCTTATTGGGGTGGCACCTGTGGCTCAAAGGAGTAGGACACCGGCCCTATATGCAGGAGGTGGCGGATTCAAACCCAGCCCCAGCCAAAAACTACAGAAAAAAAAAAAAATCCTTATTCTATACTTCCAATCTCAATTAATTTCAGACATTCTGTTCTATTCTACAGTACTTAAAAATAAGGATAGATTTTTCAAACCTTAATATTGCTCACTTATAATTGAAATGCTGAGTTTATTTCAAATAAGTTTTCCAAAATCATTCTCACCACAACCATTTCACCTATGAAGGTGAGTTTAGCAGAGATACCTTCATAAATAAAGAAAATATAGACCCAGTTTGGCCTACATAAATTAATTATGGTCACTTACTACATGCCCTTTCATCTTTCTAACTTTAAAATTTTGAATTTGAAATATTTTATCAAAATACTTTGGTTTTCTAAATTGTTCTCAAGTTAGAACCAAAAATCAGTTCTACTTCTCTTTTATTTATTTTTTCAATTCTTCATAATACTCAGTCTGTCTCATAGGATAAATCAATGAGTTATCTTGTTTATTTAAGCCACCCATAAATAAGGCCATCTTAATGACAAAAGTGTATTCATTGTGACATGTTCCTGATTATTTCTCAACAATCAACTTGCAAAATCAATCTAATATGATTTCCAAACGTGTAATACATTTATCTGTGAACATCCTCTTTTGGAGCACATATTTTTTGTTAAACTTGAGGACAGTTGAATGCATTTCTCATATGAATTCTCCACAAGACTAATTGCATGAAATGTTGTTAGGTCACAGTATCCAAATATTTCTTCATTGTCACTTCTTGGAATATATGAAGTTTAGGATAAACAATTTTCACATGGGTATAGTTTAAAATTTTAGGTAAATATGTAAGTATAGTGAAGAAACTAAGAGTAAGAGAAAAGCTGTTAGAACTACAGTTAAGATAGATCTTGTTGCTAAGATCTGTGTCCCTAAAGTCACCATATATAGGAAAAATGAAAATTGTATGTAAATGTAACTTCACTTACAAAATATTCATTACAGAATTTTACATAATATTTTAAATACAATATTCTATGCATTTTCCCATACCTTTGTAAAATTTTGTAGTGAATATTTTATAAATGAAGGTATATTTACCTATAATTTTCCATTTCCCCTATGTATAACAACTGTAGGGATGACTTTTGGAATACCCTGTAGTTTGGTTAATGTTGTAAAAACTCATAATGAAATTTAAAATTCCTGAGTAAATTTTGGTCATATGCCCATTAACTATACCTCTAAATTCAAATTCTTCATTCTTTTTCTACCCTGGAAGAACAGCATGTATTATACAGCCAGTATCAGAACTATGTATAAAATTCTTTCAGATTCACCCCACATAATTATTATCTCTCAGATACCTTCTAGGAATCTGTGGACATTATCATCCTCATCCTCATAACTGGTCACTTGAATTGATTGCATCTTTCTGTATTCTGACTTATTCTACTAGGTTGGAGTGGACAATATCCATTGGATAGTGGATCAATATGGATCATATACATTTATTTTATTGGAAATTACCTTATTTTTACCCTGATTTCTCATCTTTTCAAGATCTTGCTCTATCTTTACATTTAAGGCAGACTTTCACTTTTCCTTGGGCCACACTTTCTAAGTATTTTTCCTGGTTGCTTTTCTTACTGTAATAGAACCATATCCAGAGTTGTTTTGAGAGACAAGATACTCTATGTAGAGGTAACAAACAACTTCCCAGTTTCACAGGATCATTGTACAAAAATCTGCTGACTCACTCTTGCTACCTATCCAACACAAGCTCTTCTAGTCACAAAGAGTTCTAGTTTACAGAAGTGAAATTTTAACAACTGTTTCCAGGATGACTGTAAAAATGAGGTTATTATGTTTGCATTTGCTAGGTAGAGTCCCTCTGGTAGTGTTGAAAGGACAAAGCTAACTTCATTTTGTTAAAACTAACTCCATTTTGTCTCACAGCCTTCACTGACCCCACTTTGCCCTCAGCCTTCAATTTACAGCTGCATACCAAAGGTGATAGGCAACCTGCTTGCATACCAAAGGTGATAGGCCACCTGCTTCCTCCCCCACCCTGGCTCCAGTGTGTTTGCCTCGAGCGATAAAGGCACCCACCCTCGGCCCCAGTAGTAGTAAATCTTTCCCCTAAGCCCCTATTCCTCCCCCCCTTTTCTTTTCTGTATCCTTAAAACTGCTCTTCCCTCTGCGATAGGGGCTTCTCTGCCCTCCTGCTGGGGCAGGAGAAGCCCAGATTCGAATCTGTGAATAAACGGCTCTATTGTTTTTGCATCGGACTTGGTCTTTGTGGGGGATTTCAAGATCTGGGCACAACAGTGTGTCCTGCACCCAAGAGGTGTGCCATATATCCTTACATTGTGCCCATTAAGTGGAAGCACACCAATCTGCTTCCCTCCTCCTTTCTCTCCACTCCCTCATTCCTCCTTCCCCCAATTTGAATTGAATTAAGTTTTTCTCTTAGGTGGGAGTGTATTTGATCATCTACTGGCTTCATATTAGTATTAAGTCCATTATAACTTTTAAATTATAAGAAAAATCAAAACAAACAATGATCCAGTGACTTGAATTTGTGGATTATTAATCCATGGCAAGTAGAACACATTTATGTCATTCTTAAAATAAAAATAAAATGAATTAGAAAAATATAGAATCTTAGTTACTTTCCTTGCAGATTCTATTTTCTCAACTATGAAACAGGGAACATGTTGTTTTTCAAATTCCACCTCAATATAATTGTATTATTTTGTGAAATCTCAACAAATTTTCATCCTTTCTTACCTTTCATTTTTTTCTGCCAGTTAGAGTAGACCCAGTTCACATTAGGTATTAAGCTTTTATATTCTTGTATGTCACTCCATTGAGAAGTTACACTTTGATCCTCACTTGTTGGAAATTTTCATTTGACGAAATCCATTACAGAGCACCCTACATCTAGTACAGTGGTTCCCGACCTTTTTGGCACCTGGTACAAGTTGCATGAAAGACAATTTTTCCATGACCAGGTGGTGGTAGTGGAGAGCAGCTGTAAGTACACATGAAGGTTAACCCAATCTCTTGCCACTTGGTTCCTCACAGACCATGACTGATACTGGTACCCATCCAATACCCCAGGGGTTGGGAACCACAGTCTTAGAGGAATGAGCAAGGTATGCAAAAAGTGGCATAAGGACTCATGCTCTTGAGTCCCCCATACTTTATGTGTTAGAAACTGAATTTTCAATGTGACAGTGTTGATAAGTGGGACATTTAAGGGGTAATTATGTTGTTAGGGTTCTGCCTGCAATGAATGGAGGAGTGGGTTATTATTGCAGGAGTGGGTTTGGTGGGTTTGACCCTCTTTTGCTTGATCTCTCTCTATCTTTGTTTCTCTCCCACACACACGTTCATGCTCTTCCACCTTTTACCATTATCATACAATGATATAGCAAGAAGACCTTCACAAGACACAGGCTTTTCAGCCTTAGACTTCCCAGATTCCAGAACAATAAGAAATAAATCTCTGTTCATTATAAATGACCCTGTTTCAGGTGTTCTGTTATAGCTAGACAAAAAGGTCTGAGATAGGAAATAATAAAATAAAAACAATGCTTCTGAACCATTGCTTTTATAAAAAAAAATCCTATAGGCAAAATGATATGGACTAAGTTAGGAATCAGAAGACCCATCCATAACACTAAATTGTTAAGTGACCTTGGACTATTAGACTTTTCTGGCACAGTTTCCTCAAGTTTAAAGTTAAATGCTAAGAATTAAATACCTCAGGATCCCTTCAAATAATTGTGATGGATGTGTTATTTAGTTTAATATAAGCATTTCACATTGTATATTGAAGCAGTATCCTGAACCCCATAAATACATCAATGTAAAAAGTTATGACTTAATAAAAAATAATTTTAAAAAAATTACGCTAATTACAAAGCCTGCAAGATGCATGAAGGCTATGGACTAGTAGCGTTCAGGCAAGGTAACTATGTTCTTAGACATCTCAGAAACTCCTTCCAGTGTTTTACCCACTTGAAAATTTTAAGGGGCTAGGAAAACTAATGGCTGAATTTAAAGACTTTTAGTATATTAAAGGTTTCTAAATTGTTTTTTTTTTTCATTTATAATTACTTCTTTTACTCTTTTTTTCTCTCTCTTTTTTTAGAACTCCATCTGGATATAAATTGTTTTAGTGATTGTCCTCAAGATTGCAATATACATATTTAACCTTTTATTGTCTAGTTAGAATCAATATTTACCATTTTGAATGGACTGCAAAAGTCTTAACACTCTAAAGTTTCCATAACCTTCACCCCTTAGGTTATAGTTGTATTAAATATTACATTTTGATGCATAGAAAATTTCACAACTCTCAAAAATCTTATTTCAAAACATTAGGAATTATGCATGCTTTTGTTACATGAATACTTTGTACAGTGCTCAAGTCAGGTCTCTTAAGTGTCCCAGTCACCAAAATAGCATTCTTTTTACTCAATGGGTGGGTTTTTACTCTTCACTCTTTGACATCTTCTCCCTTTCTTGGTTTCCAATGTCATGTACATGTGTTTGTGACCATGTACCCACCATTTTGCTCCTGATTGCTAGAGAATACAGGTAGTATTTCTTTTTCCATTCCTAAGATACTTCACTTAGAATAATGGTCTCCAGTTCCATCCAAGTTGCTGCAAAAAGACATTTAATTTCTTTTGTGTCTGAGTAATACTCCTTTTGTATATATGTATCACTTTTTATCAATAAACTTATGAACTGATGGACACTTAAGTTGATCCCACATATTTTCCATTGTGAATTGTGCTACACTAAACATTCAAGTGAAGCTGTCTTTTTGACAAAATAACTTCTTTTCCTTTGAGTTAATACCCAGAAGTGAGATGGTTGGATCAAATGGTAAGTCTACATTTATTTCTTTGAAAAATGTCCTTACTATTTTCCATAGATGTTGTGATAATTTGAAGTTTCACCAAGATACTTAACCAAGAAGGTGATAGATCCCCACAAGGATAACTATAAAATACTAATGAAAGAAATCACAGAAGACACAAACAGACATAAACATCCCATGCTCGTGAATTGATAGAATCAACATTGCTAAATTGTCCATCTGCCCCAAGTGATTTACAGATTCAACTAAAATCCCCATCAAAATATCATTATATTTCACAGATTTTGAAAAAAATAATTCTATACTTTATTTGGAACCAAAAAAGAACTCAAATCCCCAAAGGAATCTTAAGCAAAATGAAAAAATCTGGAGGTACCACATTACCTGACTTCAAATTATATTACAAGGCTGTAGTAACCAAAATAGCATGGTACTGGCTTCAAAGCAGAGGTGCAGACAAATGGAATGGAATAGAGAAACCAGAAATAAAACCATTTACCAACAATCAACTGATCTTTGACAAAGCAGATAGCAACATACACTGGGGAAAGGAAGCTCTATTCCATAAATGGTACTTGGAAAACTGGCTTGGCACGAGGAGAAGAATGACACAGGACCACTATCTCCTGACATATATAATAATTAATATGGATAGAAGACTCAATGTAAGGCATAAAAAGACAAAAATTCTAGGATAAAACATATGAAAAACTCTTTTAGATATTGATCTAAGCAAAGAATTTATGACTAAGACCCCAAAGGTGAATATAGCAATAACAAAAACAAATAAATGGGACTTGATTAAATTGAGAAGCTTCTGCATACCAAAGGAAATCATCAGCTGAGTGAATATCTAGACGTGCAACAAAGGGTTAATATCTATAGTCTACAAAGAACTTAAGCAGAACAGCAATGAAAAAATAAAAACCTAATTTTCTTTCATCAACCATACATACAGTAGAACCACTGTAAGTTGATGACTGTAACAACTGTAACAAACTGGTCAATTTAGGAATGGGGTTAACACAATGAACTAGGCTCATTGTACTGATAATGTACATGTGGTGCATGTCCAGTCTATGAAAATAAAGTCAATTTAAGGGGATGGTCAGTCTAGGGAGGTGTTCAACTATGGAGATTTTACTGTATTGTAAAGAACTTAAAAGGAGAAGTTATTAAAAATTAAATATATTATAAATCTTATTTACATATAAGAGAAGATTATGATTCTTTTAAGTTCTTTACAATACAGTAAAATATTTAATATATTTAATATATAAATATATATTATAAATATAATAATAATCTAATTTTATTTGCAGTTTTAAAATATTTGTTACCCCTCATTCTTAATGTTCTAAGTTTCCTTCTAATGCTATTTGCCTTCTTTTTGAAGAACTTCATCAGTGATTTCTTGTGAACAGGTCTGCTTTGCAATAAATGCTCTTAGTTTTCTGTGAATGTCTTAGTTTATCATTTATTCCTTGAAGCTATTTTTTATATATAGGATTCTGAATGAAAATTTTTCTTCTTTCAACATCTTAAAAAATGTGCCACTTCCTCTTTGCCTCTATGCTTTCTGATGTGAATATCACTTTGAAACCATTGTTCCTCTATTGGTCATGCATCAATTTTCTCTAGTCCTTTTTAAAAGTTTTTATTTTTATTTTGGCTTTCAGAAGTTTGATTACAATGTGCGATTTCTTTGATTTTTATTCTGTTTGTTGTTTGCTTTTGCAAATCTGTGTCTTTTGCCAAATTTGTGAATGAGTTTTTTAGACATTATTTATTTAAATATTTTTCAGTACTACAGTCTTTTCCCTTACTGTCTGAGATTCCAATGTCAGAATTTTTTTTTTTTTATTTCAGGTTAATGTGAGGGTACAAACAACCAAGTCACAAGACTTGAAATTGTTAAGTAGAGTCCCTCTTGTGGTTTTGTTCTGTACCCAAAAGGTATGCCATATACTCCTACATTGCCTCCAAGGCTCAGGTTTTGTCTTTTGATCATTTTTTTCTTTCCGTTTTTAATATTAGATACTTTGTGTTAACCTCTCTTCAATTCATCAGCATTTTCCACTTATTCTACTGTCTCCATTCCACTACTGGGAGGGTTGTGTGGGTGAGGTATTGGGCTTTTCAATTTTATATTTTACAAAATATAAAATTTCAATTTTATATTTTTTTACTTATTTTTAAGACTATTTTCCCATTTATTTTTAAAGTGTTTATGATTGCTTATTGAAACATTTTATAATAGCTACTTCAAAATTTTTCAGGTAATTCTAAAATCTATTGGCATTAACACATTATCATTGGCATCTCTTAAATGTATTTCCTCATGAGAACTGACATTTTTCTTTTTCTTCTAATGATGAGTAATTTTGAACTATATCCTAGATATTTTGATTATTTATCATAAACTGGGTCATGTTTAAATCTTATGGAGAATGATATTTTTGTTTAGCAGAAAGTCAATCTGGTTAAGTTCAGGCAACCAGTTAGACCTGAATTGCTGATAACAGTTCACTGTCCAGAGCTTTTGCAATCCTACTAAAATCTGTCTAGTAATGGTTTGCCTCTTAGTTCAATTCTCTGTCTTTAGTACGCTGCATAAAATCAGATCCACACATGTGCACCTAGAATGTTGTCCCAGGAAATTCATAAACAACTTTACAGAGTCATTTTCTTTAGTTCTTCCCTTGCTTCAATCTAATACTTCTTAAGCTATTTTTTTTTCTTTTCACCCTTTATCTAGAATGTTTGGGCTTTACTTAACTCATGCTGCAATATACCCTCACCATGGCTCCCAGGCCTGAGTGGAATGACAGAGAGAAAAAAAAATGCAGGAGTAGAATTCACCATTTGGAACCACAGTTCTACCAAATTGAAGAAAAGGTTTTTTTCCCTCAGAGTATTGTCACTTGCAGTCTCCACCATCAGTTGCAGTCATCACCATGGGCCATGAGACAATGGAGAAATTTAAAGGAACAAACACACATATATGAAGACCCTAATAAATATATTTGGCACACTCACTGCCAGTTTGGTAGATTTATGAATTTATGTCTTTTCTTCTACTTGTCCACTATGATTTGTCAATGTTTTCAAATAGCTGCTCCTTGCATTTTCTCAGGATTTATAATTGTATTCAGCAGGAGAGATAGGGTAAAATGTTCTTATACATCTTACCAGAAATGTAAAACCTAGACTACTTCTATTTTATTTAATAAGAAACATGCTCAAATTTAGACTGATTATTTTATTGTTTGTTGTCCATGCATCCAGTCAATTTCTTAATCTACAAATCCCCATTACTTTCCTTCTTTTGGATTATTCAAATATATTTTAGCATTCCCATTTAATCTATGTGTCAATTTTTAAACTGTATCTTTCTATATCATTTGAAGTGGTTGCTCCTGGGATTAAGATTTATATATGTAATATTATAGTCTATTTAGAGTTAATTTTACTACTCTAAGTAAAATAGAGAAGCCTTATACACAAACAGTTCTGGTTCCTTCCCATTTGATTCTAAGGTTTTATATATTACATCTGAATATATTAAAATTTAATTTATTTTAGTATATAAAAATATATTAAATCTAAGAGATAATGTTTTTTTAACTTTAAGCCATCACACATTTTTAAAAAAGAGAAAAATAGTCTACTATATTTGCTTTATATTTATTCTTGTTATTTTTCTTTTTTTTCAGCAATTTCAATTTCCGGTATTATTTTTCTCAGTCTGAAGAATATAATTTATTATTTGTTCTTGGATTGTATGTTGTGCTGCAATACATTGGTTTTACTTCATCTAAGAATGTCTACATTTTTCCATCCCTCTTGAAAAATATTTTAGCTGCACATCAAATTCTGGGTTGACAGTTTTTTTCTTCTGGCATTTTAAAGATACTGTTCCAATGTCTTAAGGCCTTTATGGTTTCTTATGAGAATTGTATAATCACTCAAAACTGTTTCCCTCTAAGTAATGTATCAAGTTTTTCTGGTTGCTTTTTTTTTTATTTGATTTCCAGGTATCTGATTATGGTTTGTATTGGCGTGGTTTTTTCTGAGTTTATTTTTCTTTTTATAAAATTTTTGAATCTATAAATTCATGTCCTTTGACAAATATGACATTTTTAGCCATTATTTCTTCAAATATTTCTTCTTACTATGCCATGCATTTCTTATTCTAAAATTTAAATAACACAAATTTTAGATATTTTGATAATATATCATAGATGTGAACCTGAACTTTCATTGGTTCATATATAAGATCAGGGAATACCTTTCTTATGCTTTCTTTTCTCCAAGATTTCCTTCTTACTCTCACACTATCAGGGGCCTCTTTTGCTCATCTTTCAGATAAAAAAAAGTTTCTATTAGTGTTACTTTCTGCAATGCTGCAGAATTCTTTATGACTAGAACTACCCTCAGGGCAAAGGTATGAATTAAGAGTGAGACAGTTAATAGAACTGTCTTACACTATTTAGCCCACAGGTCACCTTTTCATCTTTCTTCTGACAGGGCTAAAGAAGAGAAAGAGAGACAGAAAGAAAGAGGAACAAGGGTGAAAAAATGAGATTCTCTTTACTGTATAGCACACTGGACTTCATTTCCTAGGACTTTAGCCACCAGGCAAGAATTTCTGTGGGAGCATTCACTAACCTTTCCACATTTGGGGCATCCACTAGTTGAAGCATGGAGACAAAGAGTTTTACAAAAATAAGGTTACATGTATTCTATAATGAGTCATTCTTCAAGTTTTGACTTTCTTCCTCACTCTATATATATAGTTAATATGCTTTGTATATTTCTGGAAAGATAGGCTATCATAGGGTCACTCCACTTACATATCTTTCTAATACCAGTAGGTAAAAGTACTATATTTCAATAAAGAGTTTATTGCATGGACTTTGAAAGATGTTTTAAAACTATATATGTGTGTGTAAATACATTTATATACATTTTATATACAAATACATATAAAATCATATGCAATTTGTATATTAAAAATTCACTTTCCTGTCAATTCTAGAAGGCACTAGTGAAAAATGTTGGTCTTTCTCCTTGTGCATGATACATTTCTGATCAAAAGAGCACCAAATTATTTCAAACACTTCTCTTTACAGAAATAAAGCGTAATGCCATCAGAGTAGTTGGTTTTCCTCCTAAGATACTGGAAATTTAATGACACATATCACAACTTTCTTTAATGGGCTAAATTTATAAGTAAACTTACATTTCCTAGTTAGTGTGCTAGTCTTTGACACTTACCATGGATTGACTTGTATACAACTGAAAAGATCATGAAGATTTCCCTTATTTACTCTGCTTGTAATATTTTTCTATGTGAGAAATGAAGTAGGGAATTCACTGTCAAAACAATACTGTTTCTAAGTTTCAGAATTAATGATTAGGGGAGGGAAACATTTAATTCTCAAATAAAAGAAAACATATTTATATTGCTGTATTATTATTACTTAAATCACATTACTAGATATGTATTGAACAATTCTATATAAGTTGATTAGATAACATAACTGGGAATAAATCAGGACAAGGAAATGACAAAGAGGTGACTTACTAACATTGTATTAGAATGAGACCCAAGGGAAAACTTGAATGAAACATCCTTTATACTAATTCAATAAAACCTGGTGGTGATACTAAAATAACTTCAGGGTCTGACTTACCCTCATTCACTAATAGCAAATGAATATGCAGTAGCGGGTTAAAGACAAGAGAAACAGCCTCAAACACAGATCAGATTTTTCCAGTTTTTCACTTATCTATTTAGTGGAAAGCATGCTTATATATTTTTCCCTCTTCTTGTTGGTGCATTTATTTTATCAAGACAAGGGAACAATTTAAAACAGTATCATTAGCACAGAAATCTTCAGCAGTTACTTGATTTCTTCTAACCAGAGGAAGTTCAACATGCAGCCTCCCTCAGGCCCATACTCCTCGGGAACTTGCAGAGGTAGTGGACATCCAGTGGAGAGTTAGGAGTTGCTAGAGCTTACCACCATCTCTGCTTTCAGGTTAGACTTATATCTACCTCCCAAGCAATGCCTCTCTTTCACTTCACTATTCTCTTTCCCTCTTTTTATCTTTTTTTTTTAATCATCTTTTCTTTTTGTCTTCCCTTCTTCACTTTTTCCGGCCTTTATGAACCCCCCCCCCATTCTTCCCCTGCTATATTCTTGTCATTTTCCTTCCTTTCCTCATCCCCTCTCCCTTTCAGCATTCATGTCAAGGCCATGACAGTAAAGTTTAACTTGTTAATAGATTCCACCGAATGATACGTTTAATTTAAAATTTTGACAGAAAATGGAGTAAGTCTCATTATAAATCCTCTCATTATAAATCCTTGCAGCAAAGAAAGTCCTCAAATACATAAAATGTTTGAAAATGAGTGAAAATAAATGAACCAGATTAAGCCAAGGACTTGAGGCAAAACACAATTGTGCTAAATGAGATACTCTCATTTGGCTTAGTCTTTCCTTGTATTAATTAGTCAGGAATGCAGTTGTTGCATGAAATCTCACAATAATTAAATATTTAAAAATGCTAAACAACTCTATTGACCATATACTATTGTTTGTGCATTTAATTAATACAATATGGGAATACTTTAAGTAAAATCATTCAGGCATGTTTTCATTCATCATTTCCATTATGAGTTGTCACAGGTATCAATAAATGGTAATTAACATTAGATATAATAGTTTTGCAAAATATGTATTTATTTATTTATTTATTTAATATTTATTTATTTCAGATAGTCTCAAGCTGGAGCCCTGGGTAGAGTGCCGTGGCGTCGCAGCTCACAGAAACCTCTAACTCTTGGGCTTAAGCCATTCTCTTGCCTCAGCCTCCAAAGTAGATGGGATTACAGGAGCCCACCACAACACTCGACTATCTTTTTTGTTTCATTTGTCATTGTTGTTTAGCTTGCCTAGGCAGAATTCGAATGCACCACCTTCGGTGCACTGAGCTACAGGCACCACCAGTTTTGCAAAATGTTTTAAACTAAAAATGCCTAAGAGAATCTCCAACCTAATTAAGGTCAATGCATCTGAGCTTTTTAAAAAATTCTTTATTAACTCATAACTGTGTACATTAATGCATTTATGGGGTACAATATGCTGATTTGATATACAATGTGGAATGCTTACATTTAACTGATTAACCTAACTGTCTCTTTGCTTACTTGTTTGTTGTGGCAAAAACATTCATACTCTATTAAATAGTATAGAAATGTATCATTGTATTATGCACATTAGGATGGATCCCCCCAAACCCTCCCTCCTCCTTGCCTGCCCCCTCCCATCCCTCTCTTTCCTCTTTCCTCCTTTCTGGACTCTATAGTTAGGTTTTACCATTCCTATGAATGTATAGGTGATTATATATTGATTTCGTAGTAGAATTGAATACATTGGATACTTTTTTGTCCCATTCTTGAGATACTTTACTAAGAAGAACATGTTCCAGCTCCATCTAGGCAAACATAAATGATGTGAAGTCTCCATCTTCTTAACGCCTGCATAGTATTTCATGAATCTGAGCTTCTGTGATGATAAAGATAGAATGCTAATTTAGGGAACAGAAACATGCTTGGTCTCCTGTGAAAATTTACAATCTTGTAGGAAACTAAGATATATAAAAGTTGGCCAGAAAGTACCTAGCCAAGTATATTGAATTTTTCATACTGCCTAGCTGGATACTTTCTGGACAGCCTTTGTATGTTAGTCCCAATTTACTTTTTAGAAAACAAAGAATTGAAATAAAAGAGAGTACGATAGATCTCACAATGGAAATATGCTATAAATTGTTGATCTGTAGTATTATCTCCATACTTCTAGGTTCTCCTCTGTATTGTGAAGCATATATGCAACAAACTATACCTCCCAGAATCTATTCTGAAAGATCTAGAATGTCAAGGAAAGGAAAAGCCTTTATTTTTCTGTAACCATTCTATATTGGCACATGGGCATTGATAGACGTGAAAGGCAGGGTTTGTTGTTGGTTTAGAGCCATCTTCCTGGGACCCACTTCGGTGTTGCAAGCAGATGTGACCCCTGGTTCCTGAACTTATAAATTTCCTGAGAAGACCCTTTCTGATCCTTGCCCTCCCACTTTCCTCTTACTAGTTATAGTCCTCCTCTAAATAACTAGAATAGCTTTTTGAAAAAAACCATGACGAATACAAATAGCCTGAGTAATTCAGTAATGCAGCTTTAGAAAGATAAATAAATTGAAGCCAAATATCTCATTACCTTAAAACTGTGCTTCAGCATGCTGAAGAGGAGGGGATTAAGGAGCAAATAAATGGGCTCTGCCTCAGTATACTTCAGGGTCCTGCTTTGCCATGGCAAGGAATTATCCTGAGAAGCTTGCCACAATATCACTGAATAGATAGGGTTCACTGGGTGTAGAAAGAATGAAAGTATTCATGAAGAGAACTTAATTCTTCAGTTTACATAGAGAATCCTACATTAGCAATCACCAATGTAGATCTAAATATGTGCTGACTAGATCAAAATGTGTATATGTGTGCGCACGCATGTGTGTATACATATACACCATAGACTCTTCCAAAATGTTTCCTGGCTCGGAGGTAGAAGGCAATCAAAAGGAAGATGTCAGTCATAGATGTGAATGCGCGCGCACGCACACACACAGAGACACATACACACACACACACACACACACACACACACACACACACACACACACACACACACACCCCTAACAAGTCTATCTGGAAAGTTACACTGTTGGGAAGCCTAAGTAGTCAAACTAGACACAACAGTAATCATTCCTGTCATCTTTAGCCTAATTTTAAATTATAAAATTGCCCTCTCTGTACTCCTTAAACCCACTCTTCTTGGAAATCTCGTTTTTATTGTTGCTTTACTTTGTTTTTGCTTATATCACATATATCATGCATTTCCTTTCTTTATTATGCCTAAACATGCCATAAGAAACAATTTTTTTTTTATATTTCCTGGAATGTACCCAATGTACTCTCCAATGTACTCTCCTTCTCATCTTATATCAAAATGAAAACACACTTCAGAAACAAAGCAGTCTTAGTTTTCTTATTTTTTAGATGAGGGAGGTAAGGTTCAGACATAGAAAATAATTTTTTTTAAGAACAGCACACTAGAAATGATAGGACTGAAGCCAGCACTTGGTCTTCTTATTTTAAATTCAATGTTTTTCTTGTGACACACCAGGGCGAAATGGGTGAATATCCTAGGGTTGACTGAAAACAAGTATGTTATAATAAAAGCCTAGATATTTCCATGGCTGTTATAATTTGGTCTCTTTATGAAGTTATGTAGTCTCTGTATGCGATTGATAGATTGATAGATCAACTGTCAGATGCTAGAGAGGTCAATATATAGATAGACAACACAAAGGTAGAGATATAATGAAAACTAGTAGAACAAAGGTTTAATTTTTCTAGAAGTCAAGGAAAAGACACTATTTTTATTTGGATATTTTAATAAAAAAAAAACTTTAAAGTCCTTAAAATGCTTCATATATTTGTGAACAATCAGCTTGTTTTTGTTAATTAGAACCCTGTTTTTCATAAAAATCCTGTTTATATCAAATAATATTTAACATGAAGTGGCCAAGCTCTTCATTGAAAAGAACATAATTATCATTGGAAAATTTGATTTTAATATCCACCAAGAATTCATTAAAAATACTAATTAAATGAATCATCTATTTTTTTATCATAATTTTATTGTCTTGTTTACCATCAAAAGATAATATGAGCAGTTGAAGACCCTGATTTTGGATAAATCTGAATTTGAATCCCAGAGCTACCCATAAAATTTCTGACATAGGGCAAACTAACAAATTTTTCTGAGGCTTAGTTTACTTATCTGTAAACTGGAGATGATAATTACTGCCTTCTAATCTCAGGTGAGACAGTCTATGGAAATCCTTGGAACAAATAGATGCTTGCCCTTGCACCTCGAAAGGAAAGCTGTTGCCCTTTTTCTCTGTACATGCTTCTGCAAGGTGTATAGAATAACGTTTATATTATTGTATGACAGCTTAATGGGCACCCAATAAAAGCTACTGTTTCATAAATCATGGCATGTCCTGAAATAAGCAACTTGTTTCCTTAACCGTTCTTTGTACCTGTTCCATGTTCTCTTTTTCTTTTCACATTTTGATAGGCTCCTATTTTGTTAAGTTTTGCTATTTTTTAAAGTCATAGTTATAGTAAAAACTTTATCACCATGGCTACATCTAAATGTTGCTCTGGGGAGCTTGAATCTGATATATTAAGTTGCCATGTAACTTGATTAATTCCTTATCACAAGAGGAATTTTTGTTATTATAAAAATCACTAATTGTTAATAGGCAGTCTTATTTTAAAAGTACACACAAATATGATGAGATTTAATTAAGCTGAACAAATAGAAGGCATATTTTCAATAAATGAGAATTAGCTATTTCTCTGCTAATTTATTTAAGAGGAAAGAAGAACTTTTGAAAAACAACGTTTTTAAAAAATAGCCGGGCGTTGTGGTGGGCGCCTGTAGTCCCAGCTGCTCAGGAGGCTGAGGCAAGAGAATCGTGTAAGCTCAAGAGTTAGAGGTTGCTGTGAGCTGTGTGAGGCCACGGCACTCTACCCGAGGGCCGTACAGTGAGACTCTGTCTCTACAAAAAATAAATAAATAAATAAATAAATTGTGAATCCACTTTAGAATTAACCTTCTAATACAGCCACACAAATGTAGCAAAGAAAAATATGACAATTGTATTAAATCACCTTCTACATCTACCTGCTTCTTGCTACAGGATGGGATACAGTTAAGGCAGGAGAGAGGGCAGCATAGTAACAATTGTGTTGGAGTGTGTGTGTAGTATGTGTGTTGTGTTGTGGAGTAGAGTACACATATGTGTGTGTTTAATACATACACCAATAGAAACAATAATTTTTCACTTTTTACTAAAATCGAGAGGTTTTAAAGACCCTTTAATCCATCACCTTGACTAGCATAAGAACTCTTGTGCCCAGGCTGAAGTCTAGTGGAGTAGGGTAGCTGATTGCAGCCTTGAGCTCCTGAGTTCAAGCAATCCTCTCCCTCAGACTCTCAAGTAGCTGGAGCTATAGGTAGGGTCATCAGGCCCAGCTATTTTTTTTTTCTTTTTAGAGATAATGTTTTGCTGTGAGGCCTAGGCTAATCTTAAAGCGCTAACTTTAAGCAATCCTGCTTCAGCTTCCCGTATCCCGGAATTGTAGGTATGAGCCACTGGGCCCAGTTCTACCTTCATCTGAGAGATAATGAAATGATACCAGGTGCTATGTGACTTGGCAAGATCATCTAGTAGCAGAGCTAATAAGAAGCAAAATTGACTTTCACATGTATCCTTCTAAATAACTCCATAAGTTTTGCAGAACACTACACTGCATTGTAATCATTGCTTACTTCCCCCACCCTTCTAAAACTTGAGCTTCAATAGACAGATATTAGTTCCCTCTCCCTACTAGAACTTGAGTTTCAATAGACAGAGATTAGTTCCATATTCAACTCTGTGAGCCTAGTGCCCTATACAAGCCTGAGACATGGTAAACATTCAATATTTTATTCTGAAGATCTAGTTGTAGCTCTGGCACTCAATTAACTAGTTAATCCAGTCTTTAATACTCTTCAACCCTCAGTTTCCTTATCTGGAAGATGAAGGAGTTAGATGGTATGATCTCTGAGACCCTTGCCATAGTTCATCACTTAGTATCTTAAAGGTGAAGCAGCAGCACTTTTATCAGCTTCTGAGCAGTAGAAAACATTCCTACAGTCAATAGGGTCCAACCAGTCCTGTTTGTGAGGTTCTCTGAAAAGCCTTTCTAATAGTTTTTAATACAGGAGAGGACTTTTGTCAATGTTCTGCCACCAACTAATTCCTACATAAACTGTGGAAAATGTTTTCTAAGTTTGAAGATCAAAAATGGTACAAGAAGAAAAAGATAAAGCCAAATATTTCCTTTATGTATAAAACTATTTAATCCAAATATAAGAGGTTTTGATAGAAGGGACACTATATCTGGGATTACTAGCTAGTTAGGATCCTCATTTATTTAATGTAATGTTTTTGGTTATATCAAAGTTTGCCCTTTCAGGACCTACATGAAAAGCAGTTCAAAAACACAAAGCCCAACTTACTGCTGCAGCTACTGGGAAGCGGAGGTGCAAGGCAAGTTGGGAATACCCAGAGGGACCCCAAATTCCCTTCTGCCATTTGAGCCTGGCTTTCTCCCTACCCCTGTCTCCCAACCAGCTGTTCCTTTTCATCTTCAGATTTCCTCCTTCCTCAACTACCACGGCCTTTCCTTATGTTATAAATCTATCAGAGGCTGAAGTTTACAGCTACCAAATAAACACAACCACAAATTTGGATTTGAACTGCAAAAAAAAAAAAAAAACTAAAAAAAACCTACAGATCATATCATTTCTATCTCCTGGTCCCTAGTATTGCACTGCATTATAAAGACAGCTCTGTCAAAAGAGTTCAGGTCTCCTGAAATCAGTCAAATTGAAAGACTATAAGGAGTAGGTAGAAGAAGTTAATATATTGATTTTTTTCATCAGAAAATTCATGAGACAAACTCTTATTATTGCATTTGCTCATGATAATTTAGCACAATTTACATAGGCAGCTAGAAGCCTGAAGAGAAATGTATGTATGACCTGGGTGAGTCACCTATCGTTTCTGAGGTTTTAGGAGACAGGAGGTTCACAACGGATTAGCAAGTGTTGTGCTCAGCTCTTTGATGATCAATGCCCTGGTTATCTCACTGGGTTATTGCTAATATCAAATGATATTCACATTAATGAAAATGTTCACAAACAGAAAAGCATCATTGCAAGAAATAAATACTAAGGGAAAATCACCATACCAAAACTGAGACAAAAAGATGCACCCTAGAAGTTCTAGTACCGAGATCCATTTATCTGGAGAAGCAGTCGCTAGAGCTATATACCCTGGGAGGGAAACAGGAAAAATTCCCATTTTTAAACATATCCTGAACTTTACCTATAAAAAATACATAGTCCCTAAGGAAAGGGCTTTCTAAAAATGTGATTTGGAAGCCTTTCCCCACCTAGGGAAAAGGAATTCCTCTCCTATTCCAGACCTCACAGTATTTTTTTTTTCCAGCTGAAAACATGCTTCTCCTTATTTATTTGTTTCAACTTCAGTAAGGTACGATAGACAAACAGAAATTATATATATTTATAGTATGCGATTGGTGTTTTGATAAATGCATACATTGTGAAATTATTAAATCAAACTAATTAACCTATCTATTTTGTCAAATACCTTTCCTTGTGATTAGAATTTTTAAGGTCTACTGTCTTAGCAAAATTCAAATATTCAATATATTATTAACCATAGTTACCATGTTATACCAAGAACTTCAAAACTTATTCAGTCTAAGTGAAACTTCATGTCCTTTCACTAACATCTCTTCCTTCCTTTCTGCCCCCCTCTCAAAAAATCCTGGCAATAGATATTCTGCTGTTTCTATTAGTTAAACTTGTTTGGATTCCACATACAGGGAGTCTATAAAGTCCATCAAATAGTTGCAGTTTAAATTGCACACAAACTTTATGGACATTCTGCATAAGTTGGGGAAAGCACGCAGACTTTGTCCTCTACGCCTGACTCTTTTCTTTTTGCATAATGTCCTCCAGGTTCATTCGTGTTGTCACAGATGAAAGAATTTCCTTCTTTTCTGAGGCTGAATAATATCCTACCACATATCGTGTATACAGTATGTATTGCACTTTCTTAATCAATTCATCTGTTTATGGACACTTAGAATGATTCCATTTTTTAGTTTTGTGGCTAATGCTGCAATAAACAGAGACATGCAGATATTTCTTTAACACACTAATTTCATTTCCTTGGGATATAGACCCAGAGTGGAATCACTAGATCATACAATGGTTCCATTTTTAATATAGTGAGGAACCTCCATACTGTATTCCATAATGACTGTTCAAATTTACATTCCTAGCAACAGTATACAAAGGTTTGCTCTCCTCTACATCCTAGCCAGAGGGTTATTTGGGATCACAACCAAAATGTCTTTGCCAAGACCAGTATCATGCAGCTTTTTCCTTATGTTTTTTCCAGTAGTTTTATAGTTTCATGTGTTATGTTTAAGTCTATAATCCATTTTTGGTTAATTTTTGGTATGGTTTGAGACAAGGGTCCAGTTTCATTTTTCTGCATGTTTTATGATTTCTACTTCAAAACAAATAAGAACTTTTCCTGTAGGATTACTACTACTACATCTTTCAATCTTTTGGGGAGGGTATTTCCTGTAATATTCATTTAACTACCTGGATTTATGTATTTTTTATTATTGTATTTTTATTTCAGGGGTATACACATTTTGATTACATAATTTGCATTTTGTACATTTCAGGGCAAAGTTGTAAGTGACTAGAATTTAAAGTATGACAGTGGAGCTTTAGAATTTGTGCACTGTACTGGTTAGTACAAATTACCCAATCCTTCCTTCCTTCCCCCACATAATTCCTGTCAAGTTTTTCTTCCATATGTACACATGGAAGAAGTGTTGATCAACTAGTTCCAATTTAGTATTAAGTACATGGGGGTCTTTGTTTTTCCATTCTTATAATAATTCACTTAGAAGAATGGTATACAGTTCCACCCAGATCATTACTAAATATACTAAGTCATTATTCTGTTTTTTATGGCTGAGTAGTACTCCATGGTGTGTGTATGTGTATGTGTGTATATATATATATATATACACATATATATATCCTATTTTATTAATCCACTCATGAATTGATGGGCATTTAAGTAAAAAGGGCATTTAAGAATAAGTTTCAACATCTTTGCAATTGTGAATTGGAATGCTATAAACATTTGTGTTTTTTATAATAAAATGTCTTTTTCCCCTTCAATAAATACCTAGCGGTGGATTTGCTAGATCAAATGTTAGGTCTATATGTGGTTCTTTGAGATATCTCCAAACTACCTTTCATAAAGATTATGTAAACCAGTACAACCTCTATGAAGTGTAGCATTTGATTGGTGGGGTCTCACCTAATATGCACAATGTAAGGGTGTTCAGCAGTTCCCCCTGGGTGAAGGGCGCAACTACAACTTGAACTTTATCTTAGAAATGAAAACAATGTGACCTAAACATTTGTACCCACATATAAATCTGAAATTTTAAAAAAGATAGAAAAACAATAGCTAAAAACAGGGTTTCAAAGAAATAAATAGGTAATTCTGGAGCCAAAGAAGATTTAGAGGAAGGGAGAAAGCTGTATACTGTAGAGGGGCAGATACAGTTGTGAAGACCAAGATCCAAAACACAGGTTCACCCCAAACCTAATAGTGAATAAGAATATTCATTATGCAGAATGTCTTTTCCTCAACCCCACACCAACAAGCTTAAAGTTTAGTAATAGTAAATTTCAGCTGAAAGAGCTACAAGACACAGACTTTCCCATGCATCTTCTTCTTGCTCATCCTTGAGTTTGTTTAGGATGCTGTAACACAATATAATAGATTGTGTGACTGAAACAACAAACATTTACTTTTTATGGTTCTGGAGGTTGAAAAGTTGAAAAATAATATACAATTTTAATGCAATCCCTATTAAAGCTCCACTGTCATACTTTAAAGATCTCTAAAAAATAATACTTCATTTTATATGGAATCATAAAAAACCTTGAATAGCCAAGACATTACTCAGAAATAAAAACAAAGCAGGAGGAATCAGGCTACCAGACCTCAAACTGTACTATAAATTGATAGTAATCAAAACCGCATGGTACTGGCACAAAAACAGAAAGGTAGATATATGGAACAGAATAGAGAACCAAGAGATGAATCCAGCCACTTACCATCATTTGATCTTTAATAAACCAATTAAAAACTTTCAGTGGGGAAAAGACTCCCTATTTAATAAATGGTGATGGGTGAACTGGATTCATAATAAACACTTTAGTTTGTAAATATTCTAAATGATTCCTAGTGCATTGGCCCATTTGAATAAATATGAGTTATAGCCAAGAGTTGAGTGAACAGATACTCTTGGAAGTATATTAAGTGCTGCTGCACTAGGGATAGCTTAAGAATAAGTGTGTATCATTTCTTAGGCAAATGTCTCTGAAGAATGTAGAATTTATACCAAAGAGTGTACAAGAGAGAGAACATTAAAGGATGAATAACTCTGTATTACTCCTGTCTACTTTGAGCTCTTGTGGCTAAAATGCTGCTCTTATCTTCCATTAGCAGTAAAATGCATAGGAGTCCTCAACAAGGAAGCTGGCTATGCTAAGGTGCTTCTATAACAAACTGAATCTCATGGTATGGCAGAGATTCATAATGGTTGATCCTTGTATCATGATAAATTTTACAGTTCTTTCTTATAAATGATAATTTTCTGGTTATTTAATAAACATACCAAATTACAAATCTCCTCATGTCAGTTTTTGATTTTTCTTAAGCTTTTTCTTTTGTCTCAAGAGGTACTTTTGAAAACTAATGATAAAAAGGAAACAAATTGAAACAAAGTTCAACATTCTTTAATGACATCTATCTGAGAAATGACACATACTTTCTCATTTTATAGATTCACAACATTCTAAAAGAAACTAAGATTTTTATTGAATTAGTAAGTTGAATTCAATGATATTTTCTCAAAATAATGCCAGTTCCAAAAATAGATGTGGTTATAATAACGACTGATGAAGTTGGGGTCAACTTCTGATATTGATTTTCAAATGTATTCTAGAATGTATAAACTTACTAAACTTTGAATTTACAATGCACAGTTGGAGACTTCTGGAATATTAATAGTTTAATTAAACCATGTTAGTATTTCAATGAAAAAAATAGAATTTCTTTTGTCAACTATTTCCTCCAAAACATAATACTATCTTTTTTTAATTACCCTAATATTGCCATAGAAATCCCAAATTGACTAAACATTTTTCCACTTAAAAAATTTATGTCTTAGGCATATATCTTCCAGATGTACTGAAAAGGAGCAGAGTCTGAAATACAGAACTAAAATTACCTCTTATGAGTTTTTGAGATTAACATTAAAAGGTATTCACTTGATATTTTAGAAAATTATTAACTAGATTAAGGAGACATTTAATAGATTAAATTGTTTCTCTGTGAACTGACAAATAATAACAGTAATTTTAGGGAAATATGATTCCTTCTTTATTCTCTTCAGTATTCAAGATGATATAATCTCTAAAATATTGTTTCTAATACTACATATTGTCTATCCTCATCTCATAAAAACAAGACCTCTTAAATGCCTAGGTATTATGCATGGTATAAAGAGGACTACAATAGATTTCTAAGTGGATGCAGAATGCCAGTATACAAAATACAAACTATACAAAATTCAAAAATAGAAAAATTAAGAGCTATTTCTTAAAAGATGCAAATATAAAACACATAGGACACTAGGTGAAGACAGTGATTCTTTCCTTTTTTCATTGTTGTTAAAGTGAAAGTTAAAAAAAAAAAAAGTCATTACAAGTAGAGAGGAACATACCTGCAGTAAATATTTCAGTCTGATGGTTGAAAATGTTGGAATAACAAAAAAACAAACAAAAAAAAATGTGGAATAGGAATACTAAGTTTAGTTTTGGTCAAATCGGAGAAAAATAAAAAGGTTATGCTAAGGAATTTGTTGTTCCATTGTCCCAGATGATATGATAATTGTTAGAGACGGAGAAGTTGGAAAATCTGTTAAAAAAAAAAAACTATTGCAGTAATTTTATTTGTTAATTTAAAATTATGTAAAGTTAAAAAAATAAAATTATTGAAATTTTAAAATTAAATCCGTAAGAAGCTTTCATATGAAAGCCATAAATTAGTTTCATAGTAGGGCTGAGTATATTGGATACTTTTTCTTCCAATTATAACCTAAGAATATGGGGAAGGGGGAGAGAAAGAGGAGGAAGGGGGGAAGATGGGCAGAGGGAGGGTGATTGGTGGGATTACACCTACGTTGCATCTTACAAGGGTACATGTGAAACTTAGTAAATATAGAATATAAATGTCTTAACACAATAACTAAGAAAATGCCAGGAAGGCTAGGTTGACCAGTGTGATGAAGATATGTCAAATGGTCTATAAAACCAGTGTATGGTGCCCCATGATTGCATTAATATACACAGCTATGATTTAATAATGAAATTTTAAAAATCCATAAGAAGCCAGGTTAAAAAATTAAAATAATGACAATAACTGTGCATGGACACAACAGCCATAGCAGCTACTACAGTTTTTAGTTTAGACAAAATTTTCAAAATAATAAAGTATTAAAAATTTCTACAAATAAAATAGTATTGAAAGTTACTACAATACTTCATATTTATGCCAAGTTTTCAACAAAAAATTGTAAGAAATGTAAAAAGAAAAATAATAATAAGGAAAAAAGAAAAACATAACCTGTATTCAGGGATAACGAAGTTGTCAATAAAAACTGAGCGGGCCCAGAGTTTGGGTTTAGCAGCCAATGACTTCAAAGTAGCTCTCCCAAGTATATTCAAATAACTAAAGAAAAAAATATGACAATCACTGAACAAAAAATTATTTTCAATAGAGAAATATAAATTATAAAAAAGATTCAATACAAATATTTACTGGAAAAATACAATAATCAATAAGAAAAATTCATTTAATGATTGCCACAAAACATCTCACATGAAACAAGGACAAAGTCAATTGGCTTGAAGATAGTCCAATAGAAATCATCCAGTCTGAAGAATAGGGAGAAAATGTATGTATGAGGAAAGCCACAGGACTGCATTAAGTATACCAATATATGTGTAACAAAGTACCAGTAGCAATGGAGAAACAGAAATTTTATGAAAAACATCAATTTATATATTCAAGGAGCTCAACAAACTCTAAATTTGGATACACAAAAAGAGATTGACACTTAAAATTGTCATAGTCAAATTGCAGAAAACCAAAGATGAAGAGACAAAAAAAATTTAAATAGCAAAATAAAATGATTCATTAATGATTCATTACAACTAAAAATTTTTTTAAAATATTGAACTAAATGAAATTATAAAGACAATATTCAGCATGTGTCAGATGTAGCTAAAGCTCTAAGCAGTGTTTTGAGGCAATTGTAGGTATAACCTTATATTAGAAAAAAAATCTGGAGAGAACAAGGAGGAAGGAGAGAAAATGGCATCCACGGATTATAGTACCTACAGCCAAGCTGCAGCCCAGCAGGGCTACAGTGCTTATACTGCCCAGCCCACTCAAGGATATGCACAGACCACCCAGGCATATGGGCAGCAAAGCTATGGAACCTAAGCACAGCCCACTGATGTCAGCTATACCCAAGCTCAGACCACTGCAACTTATGGGCAGACTGCCTTTGCAACTTCTTATGGACAGCCTCCCACTGGTTATACTACTCCAACTGCCCCCCAGGCGTACAGCCAGCCTGTCCAGGGGTATGGCACTGGTGCTTATGATACCACCACTGCTACAGTCACCACCATCCAGGCCTCCTATGCAGCTCAGTCTGCTTATGGCACTCAACCTGCTTACCCAGCCTATGGGCAGCAGCCAGCAGCTACTGCACCTACAAGACCCCAGGATGGTAACAAGCCTGGTGAGACTAGTCAACCTCAGTCTAGCACAGGGGGTTACAACCAGCCTAACATAGGACGCGGACAGAGTAATTACAGTTATCCCCAGGTGCCTGGGAGTTAAAAACTCGATACACAAAATTTCACCAAATTTATCAATAATCTCCATTAATGTGAATGGCTTAAACTGTCCTCTAAAGAGACATAGGTTAGCTGACTGGATACAAAAACTCAGGCCAGATATCTGTTGCTTACAAGAGTCACATCTTAACTTAAAAGACAAATACAGACTCAGGGTCAAAGGATGGTCATCCATATTTAAGGCAAATGGTAACCAGAAAAAAGCAGGTTGCAATTTTATTTGCAGACTCAATAGGCTTTAAACCAACAAAAGTAAGGAAGGACAAGAATGGTCACTTCATATTTGTTAAGGGTAATACTCAATATGATGAGATTTCAATTATAAATATCTATGCACCCAATCAGAATGCACCTCAATTCATAAGAGAAACTCTAACAGACATGAGCAACTTGATTTCTTCCAGCTCCATAACAGTCGGAGATTTTAACACTACTTTGGCAGTGAGGGATCGATCCTCCAACAAAGAGCTGAGTAAAGAAATTAAAATTTAAATCTAACCATCCAGCATTTGGATCTAGCAGACATCTACAGAACATTTCACCCTAACAAAACTGAATACACATACTTCTCATCAGCCCACGGAACTTACTCCAAAATTGATCACATCTTAGGTCACAAATCTAACCTCAGTAAATTTAAAGGAATAGAAGTATTCCATGCATCTTCTTGGACCATCATGGAACTTGAGCTGAGTAACAACAGGAATCCACATACTCATATAAAAACATGGAAGTTAAATAACCTCATGCTGAATGATAGCTGGGTCAGAGATGAGATCAAGAAGGAAATTGCCAAATTTTTGGAACTAAACGACAATGAAGACATGAACTATCAAAACCTCTGGGACAACACAAAGGCAGTTCTAAGAGGGAAATTTATAGCACTGCAAACCTTCCTCAGGAGAATGGAAAGAGAGGAAGTTAGCAACTTAATGGGACATCTCAAGCAACTGGAAAAGGAAGAACACTCCAACCCCAAACCCAGTAGAAGAAAAGAAATAACCAAAATTAGAGCAGAACTAAATGAAATTGAAAAAAACAGAATAATACAACAGATCAATAAATCAAAAAGCTGGTTTTTTGAAAAGGTCAACAAAATAGATAAACCATTGGCCAACCTAATCAGGAAAAAAAGAGTAAAATCTCTAATCTCATCAATCAGAAATGACAAAAACAAAATAACAACACACTCCTCAGAAATCAAAAAAATCCTTAATGAATATTACAAGAAAATTTACTCTCAGAAATATGAAAACCTGAAGGAAATGGACAGATACTTGGAAGCTCGTCACCTTCCAAGACTTAACCAGAATCAAGTGGAAATGTTGAACAGGCCCATTTCAAGTTCGGAAATAACATCAACCATACAAAACCTCCCCAAAAAGAAAAGCCCGGGGAGGAGGGAGACAAGATGGCGGACTGAAGCCAGCTTTCAACAAAGGCTCCCGTCCAGAAGGAGAGTTAAGGGACAGGAATTTAGTAAGTATCCTGGTGGACTTCAGCCTCACCAAGAGAGAAGGCTGAAGAACGCACATCAACACCGCTGAGGCAAGTTGTGATCACAAGGACGCAAACAAAAGGTACAAAATCCACCACCAAGCGGACGGGAGTCTCCCTCCCCCATGAGACCGGCTCTAGAGCCCCACAATTGAACAAGCGGGCAGAAATTAAAGGCCCTCCCACTCCACTCCACGGGAGAGACCTTCTAAAAACTGGACCTACCTCCCCTACTGGGGTGCCGTGGCGTTCTCCTGCCGGACATAGGGCTGAATAAAACTTTGGGAATCCTTTGCCGGCAACCCTGAATCCCCAGCGCTCCCCTCCCGCCCACTGAGGTCTGGAGGCCTGTCCCCCAGGACTTCGGATCCTTGGGTGATTTCTCAAGGGGATTGGACAGTCCCCGAGTTGCAACTGGTCAGCATTGACTCTGAGGCGCGCAAGTGAGGAGAGGGCACCAGGCTGAGGGGGAGTCACGCCTCACGGCACTTCCCTGCGGTGCAGTGCAGCAACCCTCCCCAGGCATACGGGGCCCAAGACTGAATAAGACTCTGGCCTCCCTGCTGAGAGCTGAGAACCCCTACTCTCACTCGGGGTCTGAGGGCCTATCCCCCAGGAGTTCGGCTCCTTGGGTGACTTCTCGAGGGGAGTGCACAGTGCCTGAGCTGCGTCAGGTCAGCGCCAACTCTGGGATACGTGAGCGAGGAGAGGGCACTCTGCTGAGGGGAAATCAAGCCTTGGCGGCACTTCCCTGTGGTGCAGTGCAGGAGCCCTCCCCGGACCGTAGTATTGCGTGAAAAAGAATGAAACTCTAGCTTCCCCCCGCCCCACTCCCAATCGGGGTCTGGGGGCCCATCCCCCAAGAGTTCTGATTCTTGGGGGATCTCTTAAGGGGTGTGGACCCAGCACAAACAGCGGCCGCTCAGTGCTGACTCTGGGGCGTGGGACAGAGGAGAAAAGGGTCGCCTGAGTGCCCACACCAGAGCAGCAGTTCCCTGGAGGTAGATCAACAGCCGTTTTTTCTTTAACGGCAGAACGCTCACTTCTGGATATTCTGAGGCCACACCCCCTGTCTCCCTGGGCAACCAGAGGAGGCCACCGGTGACACGGCTCACAAACCCGGAAGCTTCCAGGGCGGGGCCGACCCAGAGAGGTGTTCAGACGCAATTCTCCAGCAGCAAAGACGTTTGAACTCAAAACAGCCCGTCTTCTGTAGGCGACGACAGGAACAGAGACAGAACCTCACAAAGTTGTCTGTTCTGTTCTGTTCTGTTAGCAGCATCCATCAGGGACGGGCCTAAGCCTGAGTGAACACCTCCTTCCCATCACCTGCATCAAACACTCAAAGATGTCAGGCCCCATCTCCTCCTGCTAGATAGCGGCAGTCTGCGGGGGCCTGGCAGACTTCCTTGCGATTCAGGCAGGTGCAAACCCCTGGAGTGTCTGTTCACTGCAGGCAACTGGGTTAGCCATCTGCAGAGATACCAGTGACTGGGTCCGACGGAGGGGCAAAGTGGGGAAGGAGACGTCAACCTTCCCACACTGCTGTGTTTGCTGGGTGGCTCCTCCTGACTCCACGCTGCACTGGGGTGAGCTGTGTCAGAGGAGTCACCAGGCCCCTGTGATCCAGTTCCCAGAGACCTCTTGAACCCTTCCACCCGAGACAAGTGCCGATTGAGATAGTTGATTCGGACCTTTTGAACTGGGCTAATAGACTGAGGACTTTTCAGGCGGTGCCCTGGGTGTGCGATTGTAGGAAGGTTTGATTCTCCTTTTCCAACTGGGGCCAGAGGTGGGCAGGCGGGGTGACTTAATTGCTGATTTTTCCACACAGCTGAGACTTCAAGCCAGAGTAGAAGTTGCAATAGGATCGAACAGAAACCAGCTGAAAACAAGACAGAACCACTTTGCTCCACCACACCAGACAGGGCCCCAGTTTCTCAGGCCACAACACTGTACGGGCCCTCGATAAAACCCCAGGGGAAAAACCAAAGGGAGTAAACCATGGGGCGGAATCAGCGGAAAAACTCTGGTAACATGAATAACCAGAATAGATCAACCCCCCCAAGAAAAGATACGGCAGATGTGATTGAAGATCCCATTCATAAACAACTGGCTGAGATGTCAGAAGTCGAATTCAGAATTTGGTATGCAGACAAGATTAATAAAATGGAATTAGGAATTCGAGGAGAAATTCAAAAACTGTCTCAAGAATTTAACGAATTTAAAGACAAAACCACCAAAGACTTAGACACACTGAAACAAGAACTTACAGCCCTCAAAGATATGAAAAATACAGTAGAATCCCTCAGTAACAGAATGGAGCAAGCAGAAGAAAGGATTTCTGACATTGAAGATAAAGTCTTCGAACGCTCCCAATCTCTCAAAGAGGAAGAGAAATGGAGAGCAAAAACGGATCACTCACTCAGAGAGCGCTCAGATAATTCGAAAAAAAACAACATAAGGGTTATAGGAATTTCGGAGAAAGATGAAGTGGCTGCCAAGGGCACAGAGGCCCTTCTACATGAAATTATGAAAGAAAATTTTCCAGACATGCCTAGAGAATCTGAAATTCAGATAGCAGACAGCTTCACAACCCCAGCAAGATTCAGCACCAATAAGCCATCTCCCAGACATATCATAATTAGCTTCACTAAAGTTAACATGAAAGAGAAGATTCTCAAAGCAGCCCGGCGAAAGAAAACTATAACGTACAAAGGTAAGAATATTAGAATAACTGCAGATCTCTCTGCTGAAACTTTTCAAGCAAGAAGAGGCTGGTCATCAACTTTTAATCTCCTAAAGCAAAAAAACTTTCAACCCAGGATCTTGTATCCAGCTAAACTGAGTTTCATCTATGATGGAGAAATTAAATACTTCAATGACATTCATATGTTGAAAAAATTTGCCATAAGTAAACCAGCTCTTCAGGATGTTCTCAGACCTATCCTCCACAATGACCAACCCAATCCTATACCACAAAAGTAAACTCACTCAGAAACTTCGGATCAAACTCCAACTTCCACACTGGCGAAAGGATTAAAAAGGTCCACTGGACCTTTGAAAAACTCGATACCCAAAATTCCACCAGACTTATCCTTACTCTCCATCAATGTGAATGGCTTAAACTGTCCTCTAAAAGGCATAGGTTAGCTGACTGGATACAAAAACTCAAGCCAGATATTTGTTGCATACAAGAGTCACATCTCAACTTAAAAGACAAATACAGATTTAGGGTGAAAGGATGGTCATCCATATTTCAGGCAAATGGTAATCAGAAAAAAGCAGGTGTTGCAATTTTATTTGCAGATACAGTAGGCTTTAAACCATCAAAAGTAAGGAAGGACAAAAATGGTCACTACATATTTGTTAAGGATAATACTCAATATGACGAGATCTCAATTATTAATATCTATGCACCCAACCAGAATGCACCTCAATTTATAAGAGAAACTCTAACAGACATGAGTAACTTGATTTCCTCCAGCTCCATAATCGTTGGAGATTTCAACACTCCCTTGGCAGTGTTGGATCGATCCTCCAGAAAGAAGCTGAGCAAAGAAATCTTAGATTTAAACCTAACCATCCAATATTTAGATTTAGCAGACATCTACAGAACATTTCATCCCAACAAAACTGAATACACATACTTCTCATCAGCCCACGGATTTACTCCAAAATTGATCACATTTTAGGTCACAAGTCTAACCTCAGTCAATTTAAAGGAATAGAAATTATTCCATGCATCTTCTCGGACCATCATGGAATAAAACTTGAATTGAGTAACAACAGGAATCTGCATACCCATACAAAAACATGGAAGTTAAATAACCTTATGCTGAATGATAGCTGGGTAAGAGATGAGATTAAGAAAGAAATCACCAATTTTTTGGAACAAAATGACAATGAAGACACAAACTATCAGAACCTCTGGGACACTGCAAAGGCAGTTCTAAGAGGGAAATTTATAGCACTGCAAGCCTTCCTCAAGAAAACGGAAAGAGAGGAAGTTAACAACTTAATGGGACATCTCACGCAACTGGAAAAGGAAGAACATTCCAACCCCAAACCCAGTAGAAGAAAAGAAATAACCAAAATTAGAGCAGAATTAAATGAAATTGAAAACAAAAGAATAATACAACAGATCAAGAAATCAAAAAGCTGGTTTTTTGAAAAGGTCAATAAAATAGATAAACCTCTGGCCAACCTAATCAGGAAAAAAAGAGTAAAATCTCTAATATCATCAATCAGAAACAACAAAGACGAAATAACCACAGACTCATCAGAAATCCAAAAAATCCTTAA
This sequence comes from Nycticebus coucang, assembly GCF_027406575.1. Classification (NCBI taxonomy): domain Eukaryota; kingdom Metazoa; phylum Chordata; class Mammalia; order Primates; family Lorisidae; genus Nycticebus; species Nycticebus coucang. The sequence continues at coordinate 75,991,671 of NC_069793.1, forward strand.
TGAATATTACAAGAAACTTTATTCTCAGAAATATGAAAATCTGAAGGAAATAGACCGATATTTGGAAGCACGCCACCTTCAAAGACTTAACCAGAATCAAGTGGAAATGTTGAACAGACCCATATCAAGTTCAGAAATAGCATCAACTATACAAAACCTCCCTAAAAAGAAAAGCCCAGGACCAGATGGTTTCATGTCAGAATTCTACCAAACCTTTAAAGAGGAATTAGTACCTATATTACTCAACCTGTTCCAAAATGTAGAAAAAGAAGGAAGACTACCCAACACGTTCTATGAAGCAAATATCACCCTGATTCCCAAACCAGGAAAAGACCCAACAAGAAAAGAAAATTATAGACCAATATCACTAATGAATATAGATGCAAAAATATTCAACAAGATCCTAACAAACAGAATCCAGCAACACATCAAACAAATTATACATCATGACCAAGTTGGTTTTATCCCAGGGTCTCAAGGCTGGTTCAATATACGTAAATCTATAAATGTAATTCAGCACATAAACAAAGTAAAAAACAAAGACCATATGATTCTCTCAATTGATGCAGAAAAAGCTTTTGATAATATCCAGTATCCCTTCATGATCAGAACACTCAAGAAAATTGGTCTAGAAGGGACTTTTCTTAAACTGATACAGGCTATCTACAGCAAACCCACAGCCAATATCATATTGAATGGAGTTAAATTGGAATCATTTGCACTCAGATCAGGAACCAGACAAGGCTGCCCATTGTCTCCATTGCTTTTCAACATTGTAATGGAAGTTTTAGCCACCGCAATTAGGGAAGAAAAGGCGATCAAGGGTATCCATATAGGGTCAGAAGAGGTCAAACTCTTGCTCTTCGCAGATGATATGATTGTGTATCTGGAAAACACTAGGGACTCTACTACAAAACTCCTAGAAGTGATCAAGGAATACAGCAGCGTCTCAGGTTACAAAATCAACATTCATAAATCGGTAGCCTTTATATACACCAACAACAGTCAAATTGAAAAAACAGTTAAGGACTCTATCCCATTCACAGTAGTGTCAAAGAAGATAAAATATTTGGGAATTTACCTAACAAAAGACGTGAAAGATCTCTATAAAGAGAACTATGAAACTCTAAGAAAAGAAATAGCTGAAAATGTTAACAAATGGAAAAACATACCATGCTCATGGCTAGGAAGAATCAACATTATTAAAATGTCCATACTACCCAAAGCAATATATAATTTCAACGCACTCCCTATTAAAGCTCCATTGTCATATTTTAAAGATCTTGAAAAAAACATTACTTCGTTTTATATGGAATCAGAAAAAACCTCGAATAGCCAAGACATTACTCAGAAATAAAAACAAAACAGGAGGAATCACACTACCAGACCTCAGACTTTACTACAAATCGATAGTGATCAAAACAGCATGGTATTGGCACAAAAACAGAGAAGTAGATATCTGGAACAGAATAGAGAACCAAGAGATGAATCCAGCTACTTACCGCTATTTGATTTTTGACAAGCCAATTAAAAACATTCCGTGGAGAAAAGATTCCCTATTTAACAAACGGTGCTGGGTGAACTGGCTGGCAACCTGCAGAAGACTGAAATTGGATCCACACCTTTCACCATTAACTAAGATAGACTCTCATTGGATTAAAGATTTAAACTTAAGACATGAAACTATAAAAATACTAGAGGAGAATGCAGGGAAAACCCTTGAAGAAATTGGTCTGGGTGAGTATTTCATGAGGAGAACCCCCCGGGCAATTGAAGCAGCTTCAAAAATACACTACTGGGACTTGATCAAACTAAAAAGCTTCTGCACAGCTAAGAACACAGTAAGCAGAGCAAGCAGACAGCCCTCAGAATGGGAGAAGATATTTGCAGGGTATATCTCTGACAAAGGTTTAATAACCAGAATCCACAGAGAACTCAAACGCATCAACAAGAAAAAAACAAGGGATCCCATTGCAGGCTGGGCAAGGGATTTGAAGAGAAACTTCTCTGAAGAAGACAGGCGCACGGCCTTCAGACATATGAAAAAATGCTCATCATCTTTAATCATCAGAGAAATGCAAATCAAATCTACTTTGAGATATCATCTAACTCCAATGAGGCTAGCCTATATCACAAAATCTCAAGACCAGAGATGTTGGCGTGGATGCGGAGAAAAGGGAACACTTCTGCACTGCTGGTGGGAATGCAAATTAATACATTCCTTTTGGAAAGATATATGGAGAACACTCAGAGATCTAAAAATAGATCTGCCATTCAATCCTGTAATTCCTCTGCTGGGCATATACCCAGAAGAACAAAAATCACAACATAACAAAGATATTTGTACCAGAATGTTTATTGCAGCCCAATTCATAATAGCTAAGTCATGGAAAAAGCCCAAGTGCCCATCGATCCACAAATGGATTAATAAATTGTGGTATATGTATACCATGGAATACTATGCAGCCTTAAAGAAAGATGGAGACTTTACCTCTTTCATGTTTACATGGATGGAGCTGGAACATATTCTTCTTAGTAAAGTATCCCAAGAATGGAAGAAAAAATACCCAATGTACACAGCCCTACTATGAAACTAATTTGGGACTCTCACATGAAAGCTATAACCCAGCTACAACTTAACAATAGGGGGAAGTGGGAATGTTGGGGGGTGGATAGAGGGAGGGGAATCGGTGGGATCACACCTGTGGTGCATATTACAGGGGTATTTGCGAAACTTGGTAAATGTAGAATGTAAATGTTTTGGCACAGTAAGTGAGATAACGCCGGAAAGGCTATGTTAACCACTGTGATAAAAATGTGTCAAATGGTTTATGAAGTGAGTGTATGATGCCCCATAATCATATCATTGTATACAGTTATGATTTAATAAAAAAAATTTAAAAAAAAAAAAAAAGAGAAAAGCCCGGGACCAGATGGTTTCACATCAGAATTCTACCAAACCTTTAAAGAGGAAGTAATACCTATATTACTCAAACTCTTCCAAAATGTAGAAAAAGAAGGAAGACTCCCCAACACGTTCTATGAAGCAAAAATCACCCTGATCCCAAAACCAGGAAAAGACCCAACAAAAAAAGAAAATTATAGACCAATATCACTACAGAATATAGACGCAAAAATATTCAACAAGATCCTAACAAACAGAATCCAGCAACATATCAAACAAATCATACATCATGATCAAGTTGGCTTTATCCCAGGGTCTCAAGGCTGGTTCAATATACGTAAATCTATAAATGTAATTCAGCACATAAACAAAGTAAAAAACAAAGACCATATGATCCTCTCAATCGATGCAGAAAAAGCTTTTGATAACATCCAACATCCCTTCATGATCAGAACACTTAAGAAAATTGGTACAGAAGGGACATTTCTTAAACTGATAGAGGCCATATACAGCAAACCAACAGCCAATATCATATTGAACGGAGTTAAATTGGAATCATTTCCACTCAGATCTGGAACCAGACAAGGCTGCCCATTGTCTCCATTGCTTTTTAACATTGTAATGGAAGTTTTAGCCACTGCAATTAGGGAAGAAAAGGCGATCAAGGGCATCCACATAGGGTCAGAAGAGATCAAACTTTCACTCTTCACAGATGATATGATTGTATATCTGGAAAACACCAGGGACTCTACTACAAAACTATTAGAAGTGATCAAGGAATACAGCAACGTCTCAGGTTACAAAATCAACATTCATATATCAGTAGCCTTTATATACACCAACAATAGTCAAGTTGAAAAAACAATTAAGGACTCTATCCCATTCACAGTAATGCCAAAGAAGATGAAATATTTGGGAGTTTATCTAACAAACGATGTGAAAGATCTATATAAAGAGAACTATGAAACTCTAAGAAAAGAGATAGCTGAGAATTTTAATAAATGGAAAAACATACCACGCTCATGGCTGGGAAGAATCAACATTGTTAAAATGTCCATACTACCGAAAGCAATATATACCTTCAACGCAATCCCTATTAAAGTTCCACTGTCATACTTTAAATATCTTGAAAAAACAATACTTCGTTTTATATGGAATCAGAAAAAACCTCGAATAGCCAAGACATTACTCAAAAATAAAAACAAAGCAGGAGGAATTACGCTACCAGACCTCAGACTATACTACAAATTGATAGTGATCAAAACAGCACGGTATTGGCACAAAAACAGAGAAGTAGATGTCTGGAACAGAATAGAGAACCAAGAGATGAACCCAGCTACTTTCCGTTATTTAAGTTTTGACAAGCCAATTAAAAACATCCAGTGCGGAAATGATTCCCTATTTAACAAATGGTGCTGGGTGAACTGGCTGGCAACCTGTAGAAGACTGAAACTGGATCCACACCTTTCACCACTAACCAAGATAGACTCTTACTGGATTAAAGACCTAAACTTAAGACATGAAACTACAAAAATACTAGAAGAGCTTGCAGGGAAAACCCTTGAAGAAATTGGGTTGGGTGATTTTTTTATGAGAAGGACCCCCCGGGCGATTGAAGCAGCTTCAAAAATACACTTTTGGGACTTGATCAAACTAAAAAGTTTCTGCACAGCCAAGAACACAGTAAGTAAAGCAAGCAAACAGCCATCAGAATGGGAGAAGATATTTGCTGGTTATGTCTCTGACAAAAATTTAATAACCAGAATCCACAGAGAACTCAAACGCATTAGCAAGAAAAGAACAAGGGATCCCATCGCAGGCTGGGCAAGAGAATGGAAAAGAAACTTCTCCGAAGAAGACAGGCAAGCGGTCTTCAGACATATGAAAAAATTCTCATCATCTTTAATCATCAGAGATATGCAAATCAAAACTACTTTGAGATATCATCTAACTCCAGTGAGACTAGCCTATATCACAAAATCTCAAGACCAGAGATGTTGGTGTGGATGTGGAGAAAAGGGAACACTTTTGCACTGCTGGTGTGAATGCAAACTAATAGATTCCTTTTGGAAAGATATATGGAGAACAATTAGAGATCTAAAAATAGATCTGCCATTCAATCCTGTAATCCCTTTACTGGGCGTATACCCAGAAGACCAAAAAGCACATCATAACAAAGATATTTGTACCAGAATCTTTATTGCAGCCCTATTCATAATTGCTAAGTCATGGAAGAAACCCAAGTGCCCAATGATCCACGATGGATTAACAAATTGCGGTATATGTACACCATGGAATACTATGCAGCCTTGAAGAAAGATGGAGACCTCACCTCCTTCATGTTTACATGGATAGAGCTGGGACATATTCTTCTCAGTAAAGTGTCTCAAGAATGGAAGAAAAAATATCCAATGTATTCACCCCTACTATGAAACTAACTTAGGACCTTCACATGAAGCTTTAACCAAGTTTCAACCTAAGAACAGGGGGAAGGGGGAGACCGTGGGGAGGGAGGGGGGTTGAAAGGATCACACACGTGGTGCATCTTACAAGGGTACATGTGAGCCTTGGCAAATGTGGAATGTAAATGTCTTTACAAAGTAACTAGGATAGTGCCATGAGGGCTATGTCAACTAATGAGTTGAAAATGTGTCAAATATTCTATGAAACAAGTGTATGGTGCCCCATGATCATATTGATGTACACAGCTATGATTTAATAATAAAAAAAATCTAAATCAATATTCTAAGCTTTTACTTCAAAAAGCTAGAAAACTAGAAAATCAAAGTTAAATTAGATAGAAGAAAAGAAACAGTAAGAGAGAAGAGGTAGTCAAAATTTAAATTTAAAAACTATTAGAGAAAATTAATAAAGCCAAAAATTGATTATTTTAAAAGGTCAAGTAATTTATTAACATTTAGTTAAATTGACCCAAACAGTGGGGGCAGGGGAGAGAAGACACTAAATTACAAAAATCAAGAAACAATTGTGTCTGTAGCACTGTAGCCTCTGAAGAAATTAAAAGAAATAAACTAAACACTTTAAAAACTGTATACCGATATATTAGACAATATAAATGAAATGTACAAATTCCTAGAAATATATAAATTGTAAAAAATGACTCCACAAGAATATGCATTTGACTGAATAAATCTATAAATAATAAAAATACTGAATTTATATTTTAAAAACTTTCTTATAAAGAAAAATTCCAAGCCCTGAAGACTTGAGAGTGAATCCTATAAAATATTTGAAGAAGTAATGACACCAGCTTGACACATACTATTTCATAATTTTCAGAAAAAAATACTTCCCAATTTTTAAAGGCCAGTATTACCCAAGCACCAAAGCCAGACAAAGATATCACAATGAAAAAAAAGAAAAAAATAGGGTTTCCCACCATAAGGAGGAGAGGTTTATCCCAGAAATATGAGGTTATTACAATGTCAGGAAAACAATTACCATACATAACATTTATCAAATGATGGATAGAAACTACAAGATCATCTCAGTAGATTCAGAAAAAGTATTTTACAGACATCTGTATTTCATGTTCAAAACTCTCAACATGCAACAGAAAAAAACATGATCATTCTGATATAGGATGTTTATGAAAAAATTATAGATACTATCATACCTAATAGTGAAATGACTGTTTTCTCCTAAAACCAGTAAAAAAGGAAAGGGTGCTCTTTCTTTCTAGTGCTATTCAACATTTTTTAGAGGTTCTAGTCAGTACAAAAAACCAGATCAGTCAATCAATAATATACAGATTGGAAAGAAATAATAAAATACCTTTATCGACTGAAGAAATAATCTCATATGCAAAAAGCTTTAAAGAATCTACCAAAAAACCTAGTGTAACCAATAAACAAGCTTGGCAAGGATACAGGATACATGATCAATGTTCAAAAATAATTTATTTCAATATTCTAATCACCAAAACAAATCAAGAAAGCAAATGAACAAAAATAAAATAAACTTAAAAACAGAAGTGAATGATTTGAACATTAAAAACTACAAAACATTGCTTAGAGAAATTTGAAGGGACATTAAAAACTAGAGCAAAATTCTATACGTAAGAATTGGCACACTACATAACTTTAACATGATATTTATTTCCAAATAAATAATTAGATTTGATGCAATCACTGTCAAAATTCCAGTGGCATTTTTTTCTAGTCTTTTTCTTTGTATTGGTTCAGGTTCATTGAGAGTACAAAGGATTAGGTTATACTGCTTACGTTTGTCAGGAAAAGTCTCTTACAGTTGTGTCCCACCCCCAGGAGGTGTGCCATATGCTGTAACCCACTAACCCCCTCTCTACTTCCCTCTCCTGCTCCATTGTTCCCCGGCATCTTATCTTGGATTCATGTGAGTTTTTCTCTTTATGTGGGTGTGCATTAGATTGTCTACTGGCTTCACATTAGAAATGAATACTTTGGATTCTTGCTTTTCCATTCTTGTGATGCTTTACTAAGACTGTGTTCCAACTCTATCCAGGTTAATACAAAAGATATAAAGTCTCCATCTTTTTCAATGACTGAGTTTAATCCATGGTGCACATAAAACACAGTTGTTATTTCATTCCTGGGTCAGTGGGCATTTAGTTTATTTCCACATTTTGGGGATTGTAAATTGAGCTGCAATAAATAGCCTAGTTAAATATCCTTATGATAATATTTTTTTTTCTTCTGATCATTACATGATCAAATGAGAGGTCTAATTTGGGCTCTTACAGATTCTCCATACTTCCTTCCAAAAAGGTTGTATAATTTTGAAGTCCCACCAACAGGATAAAAGTGTTCCCTTTACTCCACATCCATGCCAAGATCTGCAGCTTTGAGACTTTGTGATGTGGGCTATTCTCACTGGGGTTAGATGATATCTCAGGATGATTTTGATTTGCATTTCTCTGATGAGCAGGGATGATGTGCATTTTTTCAAATGTTTATTAGCCATTTATCTGTCTTCCTCAGAGAAGGTTCTGTTCAGATCTCTTGCCCAGTGGTAGATGAGATTATTTCCTTGTTTTTTGTTAATTTGAACTCTCTGTAGATTCTAGTTATCAGACTTTTTGTCAGTTACCTTGAAAATTTCTTTGCCCATTCTGAAGGTTTTCTTTTTGTTTTACTTGTTTTGTCCTTACCTGTGCAGAAGCTTTTTAGCTTAATTAAGTACCCCCTTAACTTTTGTTGTTGTTGTGAGAGCCACAGAAGTCTTTGTCATAAAATCTTTCTCCAGTCCAACATCATCTAGAGTTTTTCCCGCACTTTCTTCTAATATTTTTATTTCATGTCCTAGAATTACATCTTTTATCCATCTTGAGTCGATTTTTCTAAGTGGTGAAAGCTGTAGGTCCAGTTTCAATCTTTTACATGTGGTTATCCAATTCTCCTAGCACCATTTGTTGGATAGTGATTCTCTTCCTCACTGTATGATTTTCTATAGTTTATCAAAGATCAGATGGTCACTAGAGACTGGTTTCATCTCTTGGTTTTCTATTAGCTTCCATATGTCTATGTCTTTATTTTTGTACCAATACTATGCCATTTTGATCACTGTGTACTCGTAATATAGCCTGAATTCTGATAGGATGATGCCTCTGGCTTTGTTTTTATTACTAAGAAGAGCCTTAGCTATACAGAGTTGTTTTTCTGGTTCCATACAAAAACAAGTACTATTTCTTCCAGTCCTTTGAACTGTGATGTTGGTATTTTAATGGGGATTGCCTTGAATCTATAGATTGCTTGGGGTAGAAGAGACATTTTGACAATGTTGATTCTTTGCAGCCAAGAGCACGGTATGTTCTTCCACTTATTAATATCTTCTGCAATTTCTTTCCTTAGGGTTTCATAATTCCTTGTAAAGATCTTTCACCTCTTTTGTTAGTTATATTAAGTAGTACCTTCTCTCTGTAAGTTATTGTGAAGGGAATTGTGTCCTTGATTTTCTTCTCAACTTGGATGATATTAGCACATATAAAATCTACTGATTTGTGGACATTGATTTTGTACCCTGAGAGATTGCTGTATTTCCAGGAGTTTTGTGGTTGAATCTCTAGGGTTTTCTAAGTATAATATCATATCATCAGGAAAGAGTGAGAGTTTGACCTCCTCTGTCCCCATTTGGGTGCCCTTTATGTTATCCTCTTGTCTGATTGTGTAGGATAGAACTTCCAGCATAATGTTGAACAATAGTGGCGATAGTAGACATCCTTGTCAGGTTGCAGTTCTAAGTGGAAAAGCTATCAGTTTTTTTATTTTTTTTTTATTCCTTTTTTTTCCTTCCTTCTTTTTTTTTTTTTTTTTACTGTTAAATCATAGCTGTGTACATTAGTGCAATCCCCTGTACCCATTCTAAGATGCACCATAGATGTGGCCCCACCCATTACCCTTCCTCCACCAAAACCTCTCCCCTCCCTTCCCCTTCCTTGGCCCTTTCCCCATAGTCTTATGCTATAGTTGGGTTATAGTCTTCATGTGAAAGCTATAATTTAGCTTCATAGTAGGGCTGAATACATTGGATACTTTTTCTTCCATTCCTGAGATACTTTGCTAAGAAGAATATGTTCCAGCTCCATCCATGTAAACATGAAAGAGGTAAAGTCTCCATCTTTCTTTAAGGCTGCATAGTATTCCATAGTATACATGTACCACAATTTGCTAGTCCATTCGTGGGTCGATGGGCACTTGGGCTTCTTCCTTACTCCATTCATTATGATGTTAGCTGTGGGTTTGTCATAGATGGCTTCAATCATTTTAAGAAATGAGTCACCAATACCTATTTTATTAAGTGTCTTTGATAGAAAAGAATGCTGAATTTTGTCAAATACTTTTTCTGCATCTATTGATAGGATCATATGATCTTTGTTTTTGCTTCTATTAACATGATGCATTACATTTATGGATTTGCATATGTTAAACCAGCCTTGTATCCCTTGGATGAAGCCTACTTGGTCATGTTGTATAATTTTTTCATGTGTAGCTGCAACGTATTACCTGATTTTATTGAATATCGTTGCATCAGCATTCATTAGTGAAATTGTGAATTACATAATTAATGAATTAGTGAAAATTCATTAGTGAAATTGGTCTGTAGTACTCCTTTTCAGTTGGGTCCTTTCCTGGTTGTAGAATCAAGTGATGTTTGCTTCATAGAAAGTATTGGAAAAGGTCCCTTCCTTCTCGATGTTTTGGAATAGCTTCTGCAGTATAGGTACAAGCTCATCTTTGAAGATATGCTAGAATTCTGTTGTGAAGCCATCTGCTCTCAGCTTTATTGTTGTTGTTGGAAGCTTTTTTATTATTTCTGCAATCTCAGAGCTTGATATTGGTTTGTTCAAGAGATCTATGTCTTCCTGGTTAAGTCTAGGGAGATGGTGTGATTCCAGGTATTGGTCCAATTCTTTCACATTGTTAAATAATCTCTTATCTCTCTGTGATATCAGTTGTTATTTCCCCCTTTTCATTTCTGATTGAAGTTATTAAAGATTTTAGTTTTCTATTTCTGGTTAATCTGGCTAATCATTTATCAATTTTATTTGTTTTTGAAGAACCAATTTTTTGTTTCATTAATTTTCTAAATGTTTCTTTTATTTTCAATTTCATTTATTTGTGATTTAATTTTGCTTATTTCTTTTCTTCTGATAGGGTTGGGATTGGATTGCTCTTCCTCTTCCATTTTTTAAAAGATGAGTCATTAGGTTATTGATGTGCTTTCTTTCTGGTTTTTTAGTGTAGAGCATCTAAATTGATGGATTTCCCTCTTAGGACTGCTTTTGCTGTGTTCCACAGGTTCTGGTAGTTTATGTCTATGTTGTTGTTAAGCTCAAGGAAGTTGATGACTTCTTTCTTATCTCTTCCTTGACCCAACTGTCATCAGTGTAAGGTTATTTAATTTACATTATTTTGTGTAGAGAAGAAAATTTTTATTGGAGTTGAGCTCCACCTTTAATGCCTTGTTGTCTGAGAAGACACAAGTTATAATTTCTATTCTTTTTATTTTATTGAGGTTTGATTCATGTCCTAGGATACGATCTTTTTTGGAGAATGTTCCACAGATTGATGAAAAGCTCACATATTCCTTACCTTTGGGGTAGTGTGTTTTGTATATTAAGCACAGATGTTCTAGGGGCACATTGTTTAGTTTCTGTTTACATGATCTGTCCAGCTCTCTAAGAGGAGTGTTAATGTCCTGTACTAATATGGTGTTATAGGATATCATATTGCTCAGACTAATAAAATCTGTTTCATATATCTTGGAAAATTTACATTGGGTGCATAAATATTTAGACTTGAAATGTCTTCTTGTTGTATTGTTCCCTTGGCCAATATGAAGTGTTCATGTTTGTCTTTTTTGATTTTAGTTGCTTTAAAGCCACTTGTATCTGAAAATAAGGTTTTTCTGATTTCCATTTCCTAAAATATTGTTTTCCATTCCTTAACCCTGAATCTTACTTTGTCCTTCAAGACTAGGTATATTTCCTTCAGGCAGCAAGTATATGAATGGCTTGTGCGTTTTTATCCAATCATCCAGCCTGTGCCTCTTCAAGCCATTAACATTTATTGACAGAATTCATAAATGTGGCAGAATTCATGAGTTCTTTGCCAGCCCAAGCAGATACAAGACCCCACCTTCACCAAATAGAGAAGAAAAACAAAATACTATAAATCAAAGTAAAACAAAGACGCAAAAAACCTTAAGGGATAAAAGGAGGGGGAGAATAACAGGACCAGAAAAACTAGCAAAAATGGAGACTTTATTATTGAAGAATGACAATGAAAATTACAATTACAAGACAAAAAAAGAAAAAGAAAAATCTTTCAGTAAAAAGTTTTAAGAAAAAATTTTTTTAAAACTTGTTGAATATGGCCTGGTCAACAGGTGATCTTCTGGGGTATGAGATGCTAATCATGATGCTGATACAGCTGTGGAAGATCAATGTTGGAAGCCTCTGTCTTGCTGAGGAGACCTGTTCCTGTCTTCCAATTTCTTTGTCCTCAATCCTCATGGGGTTGGGAGCCTAAATCTTTCCTCAGCCTGTTCAGTAGACATGCCTCAAACTTTCCAAAGCAGTGGCTTTCTTACAAAAGTGTGTGTGGCTCAAATCTCTCCATAAGTGTTGCCTAGCTTATCAGACATGACAGAACCAGCCTCACACTAGGACTCTGAGGACTAATCCTGCAAGGCAGCTTTCCCACAATGGCTGTGCCCAGCCTGCAGCTAAATAATGAGGCCTCTGCTCCACCCAGGGGCTGAGTCCTGGTGCCTGGGCACTGTTTAAGCCCTCATAAGGTAACTCAACCAAGTGCTCAATTAAAAACAAAACAAAACAAAACAAAAAAAACACAGGGCAGACTTCTCTGTCTGTAAACCACCACCTCCTCTCCACAACACTGGCAGGCCTCTACCGGCATGCAAGTACTCACCCTTGTGCCACTTCTCCACTGTTTCTGACCTCCTCCTGGGGTCCTTAAGTCTCCTTCTGCTTCCGTGTATTCTCAAAATGATGTTTCTGGGGTCGGCGCCTGTGGCTCAAAGGAGTAGGGCGCTGGCCCCATATGTCAGAGGTGGCGGGTTCAAACCCAGCCCTGGCCAAAACTGCAAAAACAAACAAACAAACAAACAAACAACAAAAACAAACAAACAAACAAAAAACGATGTTTCTGGGCATAGAGGTGTCTGGAATCCTTTTCCCCCTATCTCACCACACACAACTCCAAAGAAGCTACCTCTAGTCTACTATCTTGCTCTGGCCCATTCTCCAGTGACATCTTTGTTCAAAGTGATAAGGTTTTCCTAAAATTTGTATGGCAAAGTGAAAATAATTTTGAAAAAGGAAAATATCATTAAAAGAATATATTACTTTCAAAAAGTTAGTGTCTTCAATTAAAGCCTCACACATTTTACACAAATTAACTTAAACTGGATCTTATGTTTTTATCTAAATGTAAAAATAAAGCTATTATCTTTTAGTTTAAAAATGGGAGAAAATTTCCATTATCAAACTTAGATGAAGCATTTTTAGACATAACATGAAAATCAAATTATGTTAAAGAAAACATCAATAAATTGAACCTCAACAAAATTAAAATATTTACTGGACAAAAAAAAATGTTTTAACAAGAACAAGTCAAATGCTGAGAGAAAATACTTATAAATCACAAAACTAGTAAAGGAATTGTATACAGAATATGTTTTAAAAATATATAAACTTAGTAGTAAGAAAATACACAATTCAATTAGAAAGTGACCAAAATACTTGAATAGACATATAACCAAAAAGGACATAGAGGGAGTGAATGAAACATGAAGATATGACCAACTATAGAAATGAAAATTAAAATCTCAATAAGATATCACTACATTCATATTGGAACTTCTGCAATAATAGTTCTTACTTACTAAATGTTGATGGGGATGTAGAATAACTGAATCTCTTATACACTGCTGATGGGAATAGAAATTTTAAAAGCCTTTCTGGAAAACAATTTGGTTGTTTTTCTATCAAGTCAAATACACACTTAACCATATAACTCAACAATCAATCACTTCTCTCCTGTTTACCCTGGAGCAGAGGTAGGCAAAATTTTTCCATAAAGTTTCAGATAGCAAATATTTTATGTTTTCTGAGCCAAATATCATTTCTTGCACATTCTTATTTCATTTTCTCAATCTTTTAAAATGTAAAAAAAATACATTCACATAATTTTTGTTTTTGTTAACTTTGGGTATCTAGAAATGGAATTACTAAATTACTTGTATTTTTATTTAAGAAAATGCTAAGGCTGGGCATGGTGGCTCAGGTCTGTATTCCTAGTTCTTTGGCAGGCTGAGGAGGGTGGATTGCCTGAGCTCAGGAGTTCAAGACCAACTTGAGCAAGAGTGATATCCTGTCTCTAAAAACAGCCAGGTGTTGTGGCATGTACCTGTAGTCATAGCTATTTGGAGGCTGAGGCAAGAGGATCATTTGAGCCCAAGAGTTTGAGGTTACTGTGAGCTAAGATACCAGGTTACTCTACCAAGTGTGACAGAATAAGACTTGGTTAAAAAAAAAAAGGAAGGAAGAAAGGAAGGAATGAAGGAAAGAAAGAAAGAAAATACTAGATTGATTCCAAAGTAGTTGGCTTCCTTTACATTCCTAACAGTGATATATGTAATGTATAAGGGTTTAGGTTCTCCTAACCCTTTCTACCTTTGGCATTGTCATTCTGTTTGATTAGCACTATCCTACTCAGGGTGGATTTTACAAAAGTTTTGAATTTTACAAAAGGAGTTTAGCTTGTGATTTTTATAAAAATAGGTCAGGAACCATTTTCATCCCACAGGCCATAATTTGCTTAGCCTTGCCCCAGAGTGGTAAAAACTTATGTTCTGGATGAATGCAGTGGTTCACAGCTGCAATCCTAGCATTCTTGGAGGCCAAGGCAGGAGAATCCCTTACACTCAGTCCAAGAACAGCCTGACCAATGGAGAGACCCCCATCTCTACTAAAAGCAGAAAAACACAAATGTGAAAACAATTCAAATGTCCAAAATTCATGAGTGGAATAACAAAATGTGGTTTATGTATACTGCAAAATACTACTCAACCAGAAAAAAAAATGCCTTTAATGCCTCAAACCATAAAAAAAAAGTCTTAATGCCTTTTGCAACAATTTGGATGGAACTGGAGACCATTATCCTAAGTATCAAAAGAATGGAAAAACAAACACTAGATGTACTCACTATTAAATTGGAACTAAGTGATGAGCACACATGTGCACGGAGGTAAGGAAAACTGTGGAAATCAAGCCTGGGGGAAGGTGAGAGCAGGGTATATACCTACCTAACAAGTACACTGAACACTATTTGAGTGACGGGCACAACTAAAGCACTGACTCAAGCATTACAAAAGTGATCCATGTAACCATGCACCCCCATAATATTTTGAAATTTAAAAAAAAGAAAAAATAATAATAGAACATATTGGGAAAACCCTCCCCTATCAATAAAACTGTTATTTTGCAGAGGATTAATATTTCAATTTATATCACAGAGATTAAATTTATATAAAACACAAAAAATTGATCAATATAATTTTTCATATTAACAAATTAAAATAAACAAAGTATGTCAATGGATATAGAGATAAATAATATTCCATGCTATTCGTGATTTTTAAAAGCAGTTTTAATTACCCAGAAATAGAAGAGAGCATCCTTAATTCACTTGATAGTATTTATAAAATATTATAAAAAAATATTAAAGGCATTATTTTTAGAATAAAGAAGGGTACCACCTATGTAAACATCATGCCTTAAGGTCTTAAGCAAATATTTATGAGTAACACAATAATAGAGCTGGCTTTTAGTGCATAGGCTTAGATATCCAGGCAGGATCCACCTTGTTAGTTTTTCTTTAATATATTTCCTTTGTCCTCATTGTCAATATTTCTGTCTCTATTATTCAGGATCTTTGGATATAAGGGTCAGAAATTCAATTTTAATTGAATTCATTCTCTCTCGCGCGTGTGTGTGTATATATATATACATATATATATATTGCTGTGTATACCTACTTACAGCATAGTAAGTATCTGTAAATATATACATATTTAGGTGTATATAATGTGAATATATAGCATAGTAATAGTATATATAGTGTATAAAATAAAATACCTAGTATATTGGTGTATATATAATTAGCTTTGATTTCAATATGTGGATATATGAGTTTTATTAGTTTGAAACTCAATCCTGTGAAGCAGTCAGGTCCATGATGTTTACCACTTTGTTATTACTCATCAGGAAGCTTTTTTAAAGCATTCTCAAATGAACTCTATTGAAAATGTCATTGTAAAATGTAGAGAGTTCTAACTGGCTGTTTTCATCTCCATTTACCTTATAAGAAAACTAAAGGTAGAGATGGGCTTTAAATAAATTTTAAAGACCACCTACTATATTGTTAAGGTCACCCAGGTAGAAATGGCCAGGATGAGACCCAGGACTGCCCTGTTCCATTAACTTTGTTCTTTCAAATAGAACCAGGCAGATCTTTAAAGTACCCAATTAGAATCAAAGCTCATTTCAGTCCACTGATTTAGATCTGATTATCTACAGTATAGTAGTGATAGGAAGAAAAAATTAATTGATTTTATTTTCAAGATCTTTATCACCTGTTTGCACATTATATACCTACCCTTGGAAGGATGAGACAGTCAATCCACAACATCACATCTGAGAGTCAGTGTAAATCATGACAGTATAAAATGTAAGGATTTAAATTAACAAAGAGGAAATGGTCTAATTTGCCATCTCTTCATCTCAGACATCATCATGCATCAGTACATCCATAATTGGTTTGACATTGAATTTCATAACACAAAGCATCTGGGCCCACTCCCATGGTGACCAATGAGAGCAGCTTCTGAAGCTGGAATAAATTATCTTTTTTAAGGACATCAGCAGCTGTCTGGGTGATCTATAAACGTACCTTCCCCTTTAGCCTGGGAGAATATTCATGTCACAGAAAAGCAAGGACAAGGGCATCATGGGGGGAATAGCCCTGGTGGAAAATCAACTGTTCCCCATTTATCTTTTTGTGGCCAATGAGCCTTTATTCACCATACAGCTGTTCTTTCCCATCCCCCTGATTAGACAAACCTGTCTGCTATATACATGTCTGATCATTAGACACATCCATCAGTATGTGAAAAGTTTTCTTTTCACATTATTTCTCAAGGGTAAATCCTTTTCAGAGGTTCAGCATTTGGAAAACAAATATTGATAATTTAATTGAAAAAAGAGGTGAGGGTGGAGACAAGATGGCTGACTGAAGCCAGCTTTCCACTGAGGCTCCCATCCAGAAGGAGAGTTAAAGGACAAAATTTAGCAAGTAACCTGGTGGATTTGACCTGCACCAAGAGAGAAGGTTGAAGAACACACATCAACCCCGCTGAGGTGAGCTGTGACCACAAGGATACAAACAAAAGGTACAAAACCCATCACCAAGCGGACGGGAGTCCTCTCCCCCATGAGAACAGCTTGGAGTGCCCCACAAACAAATGGGCAGAGTCCAATCCATGATCATTTTCAAAAAGTACTGCTGTTTCCCACTCTCTTACAGACGTCTGTGAGTGGAGACATGTAGAATGTAACTCAGGATGAGCTGGGTGGATCACCTGAGCTCAGGAGTTCAAGACCAGCCTAAGCAAGAGTGAGACCCATGTCTACTAAAAATAGAAAAACTAGCTTGGCATTGTTGCAGGTACCTGTAGTCCCAGCTACTCAGGAAGCTGAAGCAAGAGGTTCACTGTGAGCTATAATGCCATAGCACTTTACCCAGGGTGACAGAATGAAACTTAATGTCAAAAAAAAAAAAAGAGAGAGAGAGAGAGAGAGAAAAGAAAAATGGAAACAGGAAGTTGGAAAACACTGACTGGAAAGAAATAGTAATGAATAGAGTAATGCAGTAATGCAGTAGAACAAGAATGAAATCAAAGGCACAGATGGAAAACTTAGTTTATGGAATAAAAACACATTGTACTTTGTTATTAGGGTAGGTGAATCATTAATTTCATTGTGATGGAGATAAACAGATAATAACTAAAAATATATGAAGAAATAAAGTAGTGTAGCTGCAAAGATACATGAGGATGGAATGCTATGAATGCCATTGTAGCACAAAGCATAGTAGTGGGAAGAAAAGTAAATGGAACATTTGGGAAATGATACTTATTATGAAGCATAAAAGATTGGCAATCTATGATAAAGGACAGCTAACCAGCAGTGGTATGCAATTAAAGTTAGTGCAGGCATTGAATCAACGGCACCCAGCATTAACTTTTTTTGACTTCCTACATCAGAAACCTAGTAGAGGACCTTGACTTCCAATTCTAGAACACGTATGGTAGATTCTCTTTCTGATAGCCCAACTTTTCCACTGAGAAAAAAACATAGAAGCCATGTGAGATACACAAATTAGCAGTGGTTTACATGCAATGGGAAGCAACCAAGACGGTCAGTACTTGAGGGACTGAGACCCACCGTAACTGAAAAACTCAACCTGAGCTGGCCACTTCTTCTCCTTGGTCCTCCCAAGACATCCACTGATTCTCAAAGTGGGACATAAAAAGCAACAGCCTAGATATTCCAACTGTAAAGTCATAAGATGAAGGAGATAAAAAATGAAGTTCAGGGTGACAAAGAATCTGAGGAGTCAAGACCCCAGAGAAAACTGAGATGGCAGTCTAGAGTTTTGTCCTTGAAATATTGCTTGAACCTTAACCAATGGATGTGTGAGAGGAAAAGAAATTAAGTAACATACAAAAGCTGAGAATATAAGAAGTTATGACAAAATTTCAACATTCTCAAGGTACTGAGGATGAAAAAATCTTTCGAAAGAAGCCCCAGTAAATGTGTCATTATAACAAAAAGAGAACCCCCAATATCTGTGCTCTAGGAATAAAGACAAATCAGAAATAGAATGAGTGCTGACAATGCCTAAGACCTGGGGTCAAACCATATCAATCCAGACTGAAACAGATTAATGGACCCCTAATCTAAATGCCAGTCTGAATAAAATAAATCCTCTCTCAAGGAAGATCCAGAAGCTCTATAATTTTTAATATAATTACCCAGCTCTTAATTAAATAGTTAATATTTCCAGAAGGCATAGAGACAACACTAAATTAAGGAAAAACAAGAAAAAAAATTTACACAGGTAAATCAGTCAAAATACTGGAGTTATAGCTATAGTATTAAAGGCAAATGTATTTAATGTATTCAAAAAAATACTACATAGCAGAAGGGAGATATTCACCATTGACTTTCTTTTAAAACAATTATAGAACCAAACATATAGTTGCTAAAATTAAAAATGTAAGAAATGAGTTTAATAGCAGATTGAATACTGCAAATAGTCAATAAAGGGGGAAGAAAACAGTTTTAAAATACATGAAATAGCAATACAGAGCCATGATGAGACTGATATACTGCATTATGAATAGACAGTGAAAAGAAGTAGAAGGTAAGGAAATAGCAAGTTTCAAATGTTGGAAGAAAAAGAAAAAGACTTGCAGTCTAGATTTTGGTATCCAGAGGAAGATATTCTAAACTAAAAAACACCAACCTAGCAGAGTCCAGTGGCTCATGCCTGTAATCTCAGCAGTTTGGGAGGTATAGACTGGAGATCTCTTGAGTTCAAGACTAGCCTGAGCAACATAACGAGACCTCATCTCTATGAAAAATTTGTAAAAATTAGTTGGACATGGTGGCATGCACCTGTAGTTCTTACTATTCAGGAGGCTGAGGCAGGAAATCACTGGAGCCTGGTACAACTCAAAGTGAGTTATCATCATGCCCCTGTCCTCAAGCCTGCAGAACAGAGGGGAATAAAAAAAGCCTGTTAATGTAGAAAGTAGCAAATTTTTTTTTTTTCTGGAAACTCAATCAAACCACTTTTATTGCTTCATCTAGAACAGGAAATACAAGTATTAAGTTGCAAGACAAAATGATAATTATTTTTTACCAAACTTTAAGTTCTTCCTGGTTATTAGAAGCTATAACACTCTCCTATGGTAAAGCATTTAAAAAATTTAAGAGCATTTAATTACAATATAGGGATATCAATTTTTATCGTTCTTTTTCTTTCCAGTTTTGTCAGGGGCTGGGCATGAACCTGCTACCCCTGGTATATGGGGCCGGCACTCTACTCCTTGAGCCACAGAAGCTGCCCTCAATTTTTATCTTTTTCTTTTTTTTTTTTTTGTTGGGGATTCATTGAGGGTACAATAAGCCAGGTTACACTGATTGCAATTGTTAGGTAAAGTCCCTCTTGCAATCATGTCTTGCCCCCGTAAAGTGTGACACACACCAAGGCCCCACCCACCTCCCTCCTTCCCTCTTTCTGTTTCCCCCCCCCATAACCATAATTGTCATTAATTGTCCTCATATCAAAATTGAGTACATAGGATTCATGCTTCTCCATTCTTGTGATGCTTTACTAAGAATAATGTCTTCCACTTCCATCCAGGTTAATACGAAGGATGTAAAGTCTCCATCTTTTTTAATGGCTGAATAGTATTCCATGGTATACATATACCACAGCTTGTAAATCCATTCCTGGGTTGGTGGGCATTTAGGCTGTTTCCACATTTTGGCGATTGTAAATTGAGCTGCAATAAACAGTCTAGTACAAGTGTCCTTATGATAAAAGGATTTTTTTCCTTCTGGGTAGATGCCCACTAATGGGATTGCAGTATCAAATGGGAGGTCTAGCTTGAGTGCTTTGAGGTTTCTCCATACTTCCTTCCAGAAAGGTTGTACTAGTTTGCAGTCCCACCAGCAGTGTAAAAGTGTTCCGTTCTCTCCACATCCACGCCAGCATTTGCGGTTTTGAGATTTTGTGATGTGGGCCATTCTCACTGGGGTTAGATGGTATCTCAGGGTTGTTTTGATTTGCATTTCTCTAATATATAGAGATGATGAACATTTTTTCATGTGTTTGTTAGCCACTCATCTGTCATCTTTAGAGAAAGTTCTATTCATGTCTCTTGCCCATTGATATATGGGATTGTTGGCTTTTTTCATGTGGATTAATTTGAGTTCTCTATAGATCCTAGTTATCAAGCTTTTGTCTGATTGAAAATATGCAAATATCCTTTCCCATTTTGTAGGTTGTCTCTATGCTTTGGTTATTGTCTCCTTAGCTGTACAGAAGCTTTTCAGTTTAATGAAGTCCCATTTGTTTATTTTTGTTGTTGTTGCAATTGCCATGGCAGTCTTCTTCATAAAGTCTTTCCCCAGGCCAATATCTTCCAGTGTTTTTCCTATGCTTTCTTGGAGGATTTTTATTGTTTCATGCCTTAAATTAAAGTCCTTTATCCACCTTGAATCAATTTTTGTGAGTGGGGAAAGGTGTGGGTCCAGTATCAGTCTTTTACATGTAGACATCCAGTTCTCCCAACACCATTTATTGAATAGGGAGTCTTTCCCCCAAGGTATGTTCTTGTTTGGTTTATCAAAGATTAGGTGGTTGTAAAATGTTAGTTTCATTTCTTGGTTTTCAATTCGATTCCAAGTGTCTATGTCTCTGTTTTTGTGCCAGTACCAAGCTGTCTTGAGTACAGACTAAAATCTGGCTTTGTAGTACAGACTAAAATGGCTTTGTAGTACAGACTAAAATCTGGTATGCTGATGCCCCAGCTTTATTTTTGTTACAGAGAACTGCCTTTGTAGTACAGACTAAAATCTGGTTTGCTGATGCCCCCAGCTTTATTTTTGTTACAGAGAACTGCCTTAGCTATACGGGGTTTTTTCCAGTTCCATACAAAACACAGAATTATTTTTTCCAGATCTTGAAAGTATGATGTTGGTATTTTGATAGGAATGGCATTGAATAGGTAGATTGCTTTGGGAAGTATAGACATTTTAACAATTTTGATTCTTCCCATCCATGAGCATGGTATGTTCTTCCATTTGTTAATATCCTCTGCTATTTCCTTTCTGAGGATTTCATAGTTTTCTTTATAGAGGTCCTTCACCTCCTTCGTTAGGTATATTCCTAGGTATTTCATTTTCTTTGAGACTATGGTGAAGGGAGTTGTGACCTTAATT